>NC_061091.1:51134750-51172250 GCF_015104395.2 Macrobrachium nipponense
ACTTTTGCAGTTGTAAATTACATCGCTTGTGTCGTGTCTTGGCTCAGATCTCTCATAGTAACCGTCTGTTATGGAATGGGTACAGAGGTAGATTATATATGTGTGCCGACACAATTTAGTAAACGTAAATAACGTTTCTTTATAATGTATGGAAGTTTAACTTTAATTTCATTTAAAAACGTGCATGGCGAAGAATGAACTAAACATTGGAAATGAAAGCTTCAAATGATTGAAAAGTTTTATACTACTTAATATTGAAAAGAAACTTTTGTACTTTGACCCATTCATTTTAGGCCTGACCTGTAACGAAGTTACTAATAGGGTTAGTTGATCTGCTGAAAGATGTTTTCAAGTTAACCCAGTTTTGCACAGTTTATCGCTATAACTAAAATCCTATAGAAGTAAAATTTTCTCATTTTAAATAACATGCGAGGCATCTACTCAAGCAGTCCTTTGATAATCAATTCTTTTAAGGATTAAATTGTTAATAGCAATTACTGTATGTAGTCAGATTATGGTGTACATTACTCGCAGAATTGGGGTTCTTTCAAGGAATGAGGTCAGGAAGATTCTCGACCCTAATGCGGTTCGTATGCATCCATTTGCATTCGTGTCTCATTCCTTCAGATTACAAATGTTTGCCTGCAAGTACTTTTAGTAAGTGGCATATACTCTCTCTCTCTCTCTCTCTCTCTCTCTCTCTCTCTCTCTCTCTCTCTCTCTCTTTTGCTGTTTAGATAAGACGTGACAAAATGAGAACAGCTGGTAAAAAGATAGGTCACATTTAAATGACCTGTATTGTGTTCGGTAATATAATTTAAGTATCAAATTTTATGTTGATTTTGACGATGTGTTTCATCTTTTAATGGTTATTAATGCTCATTTTCTTCACGACATGGTCAGATGAACTTTGTAAGTTGGCTTATAGGTAGCCCATTATGGAGCGTCTTTCATCTGCTTGATAACCCCTTACGGTTATTGAAATGAGAGTCCTCTGACTTTTATTATGCTGTGAACGTGCTTTTAGCTAATCTATAACTTCTAATAGGCCATCATGGGATTTCATAAACCTCATTATTTTCCTGTTAGGGTGGTGGTTGTTTTGTTGTCATAATTTTTTTTAAGAACGGGTAAAAAGATGAAATTTCGTTATAACGGTTGTTCTTTCAACTAAGGAAGGTTAATGCATATTGTCTATCTATTACAACGTTTTCAACATTTCTGCATCATAATTTATTGTGGAGTAATATAGTCGATTATTTATATGAGGTTTATGCTGCTGAGTCTTGAGATCATGAAATGCAACACTAAATATTTATGTTCATTAGCGTTTTTTTAAAGCAAATTTTACATTTTGTTAAGGAAGAAGTTATCCCATCCTGTGACAATAATTCTATTTCAGTGTTTATAAGTGATTTTTTGGAGAGGAAATGTAAAGAGTTGATGGATTTCAGGATAAATGCTGATTGAAATTCGGCTGTTGTAGCCGAGAGGTTTCGCCTGGAATTCAGTGAGGTCGCTCCGAGTTCATATCCTGTTCATGACCTGGTAGATTTCACTGAAAACAATCATGCTGAAGGAATGGTGAAGGTTGATCTGGGAAGAGCTTTTTTTAATAAATGATGTCACTGCTAATCATTACGTGGAACAATAATGGCAGTTCAAGTACGAGGCAAAAGGTGAAAGAGGAGAGTCCAGGAACAGTACAGTAATAAGCTCACTAATTAAACGTGCACAGAGGCCGTTGCTTGTTTAATCAAGCTGGTTCAGAATTATCCTTGATACCCTTTGGCGAGAAAAGATAAAACAGTACATGTTCTCACAAGGAAATGAGGTTATTACCTTCCCTCAGATACTGAACGATTACACAGAACAGTTGCCAATCTGTTTACACTGCAATCTATGAAATTTTTAAATCGTTTTGCAGTAAACTCTTCAACACTACATATTTGTATACATGCGGTAAAACCTTTTGTTGTTAATTCGATTAGAAATACTAACTACCTTATATGCAACTTGCATTATATTCTTTTCATGATATACTGGAAGACTTTCAACAATTCTGTTATTTTTTTTGTATACAGTTAGCTGTGAACCAAGCACTTGATTTTTCTCCCTTTTTTTCGTTTTAATCTTAGCAATTATTTATTCCATTATATGATTTTCCCCTCTTAAAAACAATAAACTGTTTGAGTCTTAATACCGGGCCTGTTGGCCGTCATCATTCTGAGCATCGTCAATTTGCTTTCTGTTTATGGCCTTGAGTGTTCTCGCTTAAGAGATTCCTCTCACTTATAGCAGCTTCTGCAGTGTTGAGTTCCCTATTATAGTAGTAGAACAATCGTTGTTCCTACTATTTGCTCGTCTTGTCCACCTTTATGTCTGTATGTCTCGCTCTTACCTGGTTATCACAACTCTTCTTACATGATTGAAGGGATCTCGATCAGACTTTGGACAAGGGTAGAACGTTAGCTTTGCCAGTCTGTTCGTCAGTGTGACTTTAAATTTGCCACAGAACTTTTACCATGGCCATAACTTGATACAAGATATTAATTTCACTTTTGGCTAGTGTACTCCACTGATGAGAGGTCATGACAGCAAGGATAATGACCTTGTGACCTTGACCATTACATTTATACTTACAATAGTGGCGATCAGGAACCATTAGTGATTCAAACAAACATCTTGGTGGGAGAAAATGTTCTGAGTTATCCACCCATGCAAACAGCAAAATGCTGTCTTCTTATGTTACATCAATCGGCATATATACTTTATAGAGGGGTTGGCAGATTGTTATGATTACCAATCCTTAATTTCTTTTTTATGTGGTTTGGAGTGCTTGTGTGATGTTTTGAGTGCTTGTTTGATGCATTATGTTGAAATTTAATTTTGCTTTGGCAGTGAAAATTTAATGGCTAAAGAATTACGAATTCTCTTGTTAGGTTAAAGTAACTGATTTTTACCCTAATTTTAAGTCTTTTTCTTTAGTGTAGCGTTATTTCAAAATAGGAAACCAGGTAGGAGTTGTGTTCATCATTTTCCTTTGGTATAAATGTTTAGTACATTTCTTGAAGACTACCACCAATTTATGATACATGCCTGTCTGTTTCCTGATTCGATTTACGGGTCTTATTTTGTCCACTTGCTACTCGCAAAGGCGCACAACGTTGGTTACAAGGTTCTAAGAAAGTTAGGCTTAGGGAGACAGTACAATAGCTTTTCTTTAATTTGTCCGTATACTCGCACGTATCAATCAGAGCGTCCTTTTTTGTCAACGTAACTTCTGTACTGTCGAAGGGATTAATGTCAATTGTTGTACAAATGTAAACCATCGTGCATAGATATGTGGGGAAAGGGAGGTCGTCCTTCTGTTCGGTCAGTCTTCCCATTAGTTTGCGTTTTTAGCTTTCTGTAAAGGAAAACTACTAAGATGGCTTTTTGTCTGTCCGTCCGCCCTTAGATCTTCAAAACTACTGAGGCTGGAAGGCTGCCAATTGGTGTGTCAACCGCCCTCCAATTATCCAACATACCAAATTGCAGCCCTCTAGCCTCAGTAGTTTTTATTTTATTTATGATTAAAGTTAGCCATGATCGTGCGTCTGGCACCGCTATGGTTGCCAACAACACAGGCCACCAACGGGCTGTGGCCAAAAGTTTGATGAGCCGTGGCTGAGGTTTCGTACAGCATTATGTGCTGTACAGAAAACCCCGTAGCGCCGAAGAAACTTCGTCGCATTTTTTTACTTTAATTTTTTTGTTTAAATGCTTTGATCAGGCTTTATCCAAGATGAAAAATGAGCCAGAAAATCCACCGACATTTACCATTAATCCTGTCGGTAGAAAACTGCGTGAGTTGCAATACTTTGCAAGAACCAGAATTGGTTTTTGTTCGCCGGAATATTGTTAGAGAGAAGTTGTTTGCGGTCGGTAGGGGACATATATTGCTTTAGTAATATTCGCAGAATAATCACTGTTCCCACTTTTTCCCTCTAAACTATATAGAGAGACATGATCAATGTTCTATATCACCTCAAATATTCCTTATCATTCACATATTATATGTCTCTTCAGTATTTTTGTTTTGAAGAAAAAAATTGTATTACCCTCCTGGAACATTTGAAGGATTCAGTATTTTTTTTTTTTTTATTGTTTATATATAAGAGAAATACATAAGTATTTAGACAAATAGAGAGGCAGAAAAAGTGCACAACTCTAATATCACCTTTACGAATTGGTGTACCCATGAGGGTCAGTTCAGAGAGAGAGAGAGAGAGAGACCGGAGGGGTGGGGGGTCGGCTGTTCGTCTTCCGTCTCCTGGAAAAGATTGATTCCTGGAAGGCGTTCGTCTCATCTTCCCTGGAACTTGGGACAACGCCACTTCTGATGAAGATGCTGTTGCGGCTTGACTTAGTGCAGAAGACAGAGGCAGCTGATGCAGACATAAATAAATGCATTCTCTCTCTCTCTCTCTCTCTCTCTCTCTCTCTCTCCTTCGGCGGTTTATCAAAGAGAATTGGCATATGTAGCTTTGCATACACGAATACGTTTAATCAACATTAAGGTTTACCTCTAATATGGGATAGCTGTAGAGGAAAAACGAAACAAATTGCCAGTCACGTACATTACTGAGTTGTCGATGAGCCCCGTGTGCAGAAAACTTCCACATCATCATTGGTTTCATATCCCTACATTGAAGGCTCTCTCTCTCTCTCTCTCTCTCTCTCTCTCTCTCTCTCTCTCTCTCTCTCTCTCTCTCTCTCTCTCTCCTACGAGCACCTATCTGTCATGCAGATATTCTCTTGCTTCCTGTATCTTTAGGTCTTTTCATCAATCCTCCTAACACGTCCAAATTATATAAGTATACCAACCTATGTACCAGTTCTTTATAGCTAGACATTTTCCACCCTTTCTAAACCTCTTTCACCTTATGTGTTGCACAAACTATTCATCGCAGCATCTTCAGCCGTTTGTTTTTCATTCTCATTCAACATCCAAACTTTACTTCGTAGAGCAGAGTTAGTTTTAACATTGCCCTCATACATTCCTGCTTCATAGAGCATAGTTGGTTTAACATTCCCTTCATACCTTCCTAGTTCTTAGATCAGAGTTGGTTTAACATTCCCTTCATACATTCCTAGTTCTTAGATCAGAGTTGGTTTAACATTCCCTTCATACATTCCTAGTTCTTAGATCAGAGTTGGTTTAACATTCCCTTCATACATTCCTAGTTCTTAGATCAGAGTTGGTTTAACATTCCCTTCAAACATTCCAACATAGGATTCTTCTGAATCTTTAATTCTCAACCCACTCTTTTGTACTTACTCAAATACCTTATTTGCTTCTCTTGCACTTGGTCATTTGCAAACACCTAGCTACTTTCCTTGTTTAATTTATTGTGACACCAATTCTCGTGTCTTACTGTTATCAATTATATTTATCTCTAAATGCAAGTGCAGATCAATTGCCTCTATTCCTCCACGTCTACATTTAAATTTATTTTCCCCCTTTGTCCTGATTTCCATTTATCTTCATAACTTTTACTCTTGCTCACATTGCCCACTTACAGTCAGTTTCAAATGGTTTCCCAACTTATTTATTTCGTCTTTTCTGTCTCAAGTCAGTACTGTTTCCTTTGTAAACATCAACTGATACACACACAATTCACGACCCTTATTTTGTATCCCACAACTTCGTATCCATATCTCCTGACCTGCTTAAGTTATTTGCATCAGCCAAACTATGGGGATGCTGAACAGCCTGCGAGACATAACACACCCATACATCAAAGCCACTTCTTTGCTTAACTAGTCACTCTGTCGTCTACATACATTAGCTCAGTGAAACACTGCGTCCATCATAGAAGCGTTTACTAATTGGCTTCAACAATTTTATTTCAGTACCGTGCAACCTTAACACTCCACATTATTTATTTATCTGTTTATTCTTGTACAGTTTTTTCACAGTTCCCCATATGCCTCTACGGCTTCTTCCCCTTCTCTTGGAATTCCTCATACCATTTTACAAATAAACAATTGCTCCTCTCGTCGGAGTTTTTCCCTTGTCAAGAAAACCCATGTTCACCCTGGTCAACCATTCAGTCACACTTTCATTACAAAAGCACAGCCTCATACTTGTAATCCCATCAGCTCATGCTTGTCGGTTCATTATTCAACTTCCTAATTGGGCCCCTTCCTTCCTGAACAATCAGTTCAACAAGCTTTCTTAATCTTACTCCTACCCTTCTACTCTTGCATCTTTCAGCTTTGCATCTCTTTGACCTTCTGCATTCAAGAAATTGTCAGATTACTCATTCCGTCGAACATTACTGCAGGTATATCAAATAGCATCTCGTCACTTGTCTTTTCCCTTGAGATCCAGTTAGTAAGATTTTGATATATATCTCATATATGAAGCTCATGGACGGACTGTATGTATATGTATATGTGTATGTTCGGTGTAGACGGTGATTGTATAAGGGAATAATTTTACCCGGAAGCAGTTATGATCCGGATATCCGGCTATGCTAACTTCTTTAATATTAGTTGTAGGTAGAGAACGTTTCACGAGGATTCCAAATATGCTTTTACTTTTCTTCTACGATGAAAAATAACGATGATATTACGGTTCAAACAATGCCGGCTGACGGGTGCCCGCCTTTATATATAATATATATATATATATATATATATAGATATATTATATATATATATATATATATATATTGTGTGTGTGTGTGTGTGTATATTTGCATTTGTGAACGTTTGAATGCGTACGCAACATGGAGTAGAGAGGCGATGAGCGGAAGGAAAAAACTTCAAAATTAAAGAGACAGGGACTTTAGTCCCAAAACAATGCAGCGCTTCAGATAGTGGAGCTCTCTCTCTCTCTCTCTCTCTCTCTCTCTCTCTCTCTCTCTCTCTCTCTCTCAGCGTAGGATTTCGCGTTGTATGTTGTAACTTAACCTTTGCAGTTTAACCTTTATGAAAGTATAATGAGGACACCTTAATGTCAGTTGTCACTTTTGCATTATTCGATCAATCGATAAGTCGTGGGATAAAAATAAGAACGTTCCTACGCTACGTAAAAGTCACTCACACAGTTGTGGAGGATGTTTCTTCCTTTTCATCTTTCATCCCGGGGGCTTTTTTTAGCTGTAGAAGATGATGATCATGTGATAGAATCTAGACCTCTCTCTTTTTTCCCCCTCCTCTCTATCTCTCCTTCTCTTTATCTGTTTTCTCTACTCAGTGAATTAGGTACCTGATTGCCAGCGTGGGTGAAAAGGTGGGCCTCAAGGAGGTATATCTCCCACCACCTAGGCGAGACCATTCATAAGTTATTCGCTCTTGCTCTCTCCTAAATTTACAGAGGTAGAACCGTCCAGACCTTAATGTTGTCTCTACAAGACCTGTCACTGTCAGTTTCACATGAAACAGTTTGATCTTCTGTAATTGAAGGAAAGTTTTATTGTTCACCATACAAGGAAATAAAAATGTATGTGTATACCCTTACATATTCAGTCATATTTCTGTTTGAGATTACGTGTGATTATGTGAATTTATTTCATTAATAAATACTATTACCTTGCCCGTCTCGTTATGAATAAAAGTATATAATATTTGATTTGTAATTACATAACATTGCAGCGCATCTTCTGTATTTTGTCGTTCTGCATGTTCTTAAGCGTTTATTTCTTTTAGAAAAGTTGTATTGAATATTGAATAGGTTTTACATAGGAGTATTGAGAAATTAGCTAATAACCGTCTCTTCTTTCATGTCTTCCCTTGGATTTGTTCGTGTAAGTACCTTGGGACTTATCGTTACACTTTCATGTTAATTTTAATAAGTGTTTACTAAGTTTGTTGCATGATTGCATATATATATATTATTATATATATATATATATATATATATATCTATATATATAGATATCTTATATATATTATATATATATATATATATCCAGATATATATTATATATATATATATATATACAGAGTAGATCGTAGAGAAGAGTCACATATTTCTTTCATTTGATTCCGTGCTATGCAGTTACGTTTTTATTGTTAGAACTTATTTTACAGTAATTTTTCGTAACATGTAAAATACAACAAACTTTTCAGTTATGTTTCATTTCTTTCACTTGTCATTCCGTGTATGAGATTTTTTTTCGTTGATCATTTGCGTTGTTTTCCTTTCTATGCGGTACCTCTGATGTCTCGTGAAGCTTTAGAGTTTGACTCTGTTCTGTAAGCTTGCATTATTGTCTCTGTTATCTTTTTCCTGCCATATCTTATTTTTTCATTTTGGAGTATTCCTTCTTTGATTTTTGTTGCTGTTGCTTCCCCCCCCCCTTTTTTTTTTTGAAACAGAGGTCATGTTTGTATAATTATAGTTTCCTTATTATATATTTTGCTATTCTAATTTTTATATTATTCGTTTTTGTAATATTTTCGTCTTCATATGCCATTCCGTATAGTGATAACAGTTACATGAACAATCTGAATCTTCAAACATGAACGTGAAAGTCATTAATTTCTTTTATTTACTCTTCTCATTTTCTCAGTCACACAAGACAAATATATCGTTCAAAAAGCCCTACGCACTTCTCATAGAAATAACTCTGATACTGTTTTTTATTACTTTTTTTTTATCCATATCTCATTTAAATGATCAAGACATGAAAGTTATCATTTCCAGGACGTCACTCTGAGGTTTCATAATTAAGGGGGGTGTCTTTTTCAACCTATAAATTAGACTTGGCAAATTGTTGCTGCTACTTCGATTTTTGAAACACGTGTCGAGTAGAGGCACAATGTTGCTACCTTGGTTAAAGCGAGATGTTTTGAGCTTGGTCGTCTGTTCTAGTTACAGTCTAGATTAGAGAGATTTCTATATATATATATATATATATATATATATATATATATATATATATATAATATATATATATATATAAATGTGTGTGTTTGTGTATGAGCCTCAAGGGAGATATTTCATCATCGCCTTAATAGCAATGGAATTTGAGCTGTGGATGAAACACGTTCCGTGAAAAGCACATTGTGCCTCAGTTAGTGTGTGTGTGTGTCTGTGTGTGTGGTTAGTTGGGGGCGGGGGGGGGGGATATAACAATGCAATAAAAAAAGACTACCACTAGTGAAAAGCATTTTAAAGTTGTTTGGTTGTGTGAAGGGAGTGGCACATTGTAGGTTGACGAATAGTGTTTGTAACTCTTTACACACACTACACACACTCTAGAAAGTGATGGAATTACAGAATGGCAGAATGTTGGACTAGCCTTAATGCCTTGAAGGTCAACGCAAGGTAGATGTTGCCGCACAGTAAGAATATGGAGTTGGTGTTGGTTGAATTGCGAGGCAGGAGGCTGCCGTCGTGATAGAGAGCGTCGGTACATTTTATAAGGAGCATGACAAGACTGTTCTCTTGTTATCCCATATATATATATATATATATATATATATATATATATATATACATATAATTTATTTACACTTAGACTACAAATGTCCTTTAATATCCAATTCCCTCTACCTCATTTGTTGGCCGAGTCGGTAAAGACGTCATTGAAGTCCTGATTTCTCCTCTGTGCGCTTGTTCGAAAACATGAGAGGACGAAGTTAATATCAACTAAAAATTTCCCTTTTGGTTAACATATATGAAAATATATTAATTGCGAGGTAGAGCCAATCGGATATTAAACGACTTTTGTAGCTTAATGCATGTATAAGAATCTCGGTGATGTGATAAAATTTCATATTATATATATATATATATATATATATATATATATATATATATATGTATGTGTTGTGTGTGTGTGTGTATGTATGTATGTATGTAGTATGTATGTATGTATGTTATTTGCAAGTATGCGTATACATGCATACAGGTATATGTGTTTTATATATATGTGTGTGTTTGTGTGTATGTATTGTGTATGTCTCTATAAACAATTATATAAAATGTTAAGGTTATGTTAATTTGGAAAATGTTTGTTTGCTTACATACTTAACAGAGCAGGTATAATATATTCGTTTAAAAATATGGGTATGAATATATAGTTACATTAATGTTAGGATGGGTATTGCTTTCATGCGTAGGTGTAGGTATTCAAGTCTTTGTGTTGTAACAGAAATGAATTGTAGGCGTCTGCTGGCACGTCTTTGTGCTGTGATAGAGATGAATTAAAATCCTCGCTACCTAATAATGCAACCTTTTTTCTTTCCGGGATCTTGGTGTCATTTCTTTGAAAGGTCAGGCTATCGAGTGATTGTCTGACATTAAGTATTGGCCCTTTGTCAGAGTACCCTTACGCTTTTATGTTAGTCTCTCGCACTTAATTTGTTTTGAATATCATCATTATTACTTGTATTCTTGTTATTGTTCTCTGCATAGCATTATGATAATTTTCTTATGTTATTAGCATCTATGTACTTTACACTTATTGTTATCCACCTTTCCAGGTGGATAACAATAAGTTATTTTGTATATATATAATATATTATATATTATTATAAATATATATATGATATATATTAATATTATATATCTATATATATATATAGATATATAATAATATTTATATATATAAATATAATATATATATTAATATATATTTATATATATATATAGTAATATAATATAATATATATTATTATATATATATATATATATATATAGACGTATCACATGCATACATATAAACATACATACACATAAACGTTACACCCCATCTGTGAAATTGTGTATTTCTTGAAAAGGGCAAACTACTTGCCCAGTTCACAAAACGGGCAAAAGGCCTGCCCACTTCATGAAATGGGCAGTTTTATGCATGAATCTTAAAAACATAATCATAACTAGTTGTTAAGACGGAAAAAGTGAGTTTGAAATCTACTACTATTAACTGTAACACTAACACCTTTAACATCATATAAGACGACATTTCCAAAGTAGCTGGTATAACCCATTCAAGCTTTAACCATGGATGAACAAATACAGAATTGTGCTTCCTTGTGGTCTACTGAATATGAGCAGACATTAATTGCCGTTCTGAAGAGAGGAAAGACTGGACAGACGCTTAAAAGAGCACAGTGCCACATCTTGAAATCTTTTCAGATTGTCTCCTTTGGTGAAACAGAAAATGTTAAAAAGAACAATGGAAAATATATGACAACCAAAGAATCAGTCACGGGAATAACAAGCCCAAGCTTACACTGGCTATGTTGGTGAAAAGATGACTTACCAGAAGGTCAGTGAACAATATGGCAACATTCCAAGATCAGTTGTTTTTGCATAATATCCTTCATCGTGAGTGCTGTGTTGAAAAAGGTTGCAGAAAGGAAAAGAACAGCAGGAGTCGTGGTCAGACCACTATCAGTAAGTGATTTTCATGAAAGAGGACAAGTTGGTTTGGTGGACATGCAAGCTATGAGGGATAGGAGTTATCGAGTTATCGCTTTATTTTTCCTTGTATGGAATACATCGCAAAGTTTCATGCCATTTGTCCCTTGAAATCAAAGACAGCAACTAAGGTTTCCAATGAGCTTTTCATCTTCTTGGATGTGGGTACGCCCCACACATCCTTCAGTCCGACAATGGGCATGAATTTACAACTGCAGTTATTCAAGAACCTGCCTCACTGTGACGTGAACTTGTCTTAGTGAATGGGCATCCTAGGCATCCCCAGAGCCTGGGATCTATTGAAATAGGTAATGGGAATATGAAACTCAAGCTCATGGCATGAATGAGTGACAATAATTGTGCTAAATGGAGTTATGGTGTCCATTTTGTCCAGTGGACCATGAACAGTTCATATCATCTTGATGGCTTAAGCACTTGCTGTCAACAAGCCACAATTTGGTCTCAAGTCAATTTTACTAAATGAAGATAAAGGTGAAGATGAAGAAATTGAAGGGTTTGTAGAAGTAGTTCCAGAACTGCTTTGAATGATACAGTCCCAGTTGCCCAAAACTCAGCTCAGGTTGACCCAATTTCAGTAGAACCTGAATGTGGACGGGGATCGCTTTTAGCTGCAGACACTCAACAGCAACCTGCTCTAGAGCAAGACAATCTCTCAACTGAAGAACTGCATCCAGCAAAATGAGCATGAAAGGAAGCTCAGCGTGGTCCTCAACAACAAGCTGTACGAATGTTAGGACATAGCACAAGGTCACTGCGAGCAGTTGGTGTTGCAGACAAAGTGTCTGTGCCTCTGTCTCAGTTAGTTGCAGTAAAGGAGATCACTAAACATAGTAGGTATTGTATTAGTAGATGAAGACAATATGTGATTGGCACAAGAAGAGGAATTATCAGAGGTAAACTTACCAGAAATAATTTGCCAGAAATTGCAAAGGGGTTAGTTTCCGGGTGCCTGTGTCAATGTCTAAATCCTGTCCAAGTGTGGGATTTTAATATATATTTTGTTGTTAGGCATCTCCTTGGTCTTGTTTTGAGGGGGCCAGTTAAAGATTGTGTTCGCTTTATGAATCGCTTTTTCAATTATATGGTCAGGGTACTTTTAAAGATGACAGTTGCTTACAGATTAGTTTAATTTCCTTTTCCAGGAGATCCGGGGAACAAATCCATAAGGCTCTTAAGAATTAATTGTTGTCAATTTATTTTTAAGAAGCTCACAGATTTATTCCCCAGATCTCCCGGACAAGGAAATTGAACTAATCTGTAAGCAACTGTCACCTTTAAAAGTGCCCTGACCATATAATTGAAAACGCAATTCATAAAGCAAACACAATCTTCTATTGTGCCCCTCAAAACAACACTTAGAGAGATGCCTAACAACAAAATAAAAATAAAAATTCCACACCTAGACAGGATTAAGACATTGACACCAGACACTCAGAAGCTCTAACCCTTTTGTATTTAACCTACACAAATCCCTGTTTAATCTCCTACAAAAGTCACAGGAGTATATGAAATCCCTTGCTTTGACTGCAATCAATTTTACATTGTCTTTACAGGAAAATCATTCACCCAGAGATTAATACACCATAAACGTTCAGTTAGGTATGGACAAGAGAGCTCGGCTATTTTTAACCACATAAATAACCTTAACCAAAGAATAAACTGGAATTTGTCACATATAGTTAATAGCAGCAATGGTAGAACCAGACTTCATTAAGGAAAAAAACAATAGATATCGCAAAGGCTGTGTGGGATGCAGATATTATAGATCAAGTCTTCGTCCAACCAACAATCAAGAAGATTAAAGAGAAATTGTCAACCGGGGTGACTCAAAACGGTTGACCTGTGACCTCTTGGTATAAATACCACTTTTTCTGTAACTTTTCTCAACCATCCCCTACCTGATGAGAGAGGCAGTTTGGACTCTGTAATATAGTATTTACTTTCTACATTTAGGTGTTTTTATGAGCTTTCATTATATGATATATGCACATATGTGGTAGGTATAAAGAGAAGGTATTTCTATTTTAGAGGTACATGAACTGTTTTCCTGACTAATTGCTGCTCTGTGAAAAGACTGCACCTTGGTTTGCAGAATCTAGGTGCAAATCGCATGTTAATGCACTTTATTACTATGTGACATTTTTTCCCTAGAATGGTCATCTCGATGTTCGACTGAAGGTGTTTCATTTTCTGTATGACAGTAGATGAGTTTTGAAATAATGTGGTTTTATAGATTTTGGAATTGGTTTTGTTTTGTCTCCCATGTGTTGCTGGAGTTTAATTTTGATTTATCATTGACTCATTCTTTGATCTAATTAATCTTGTTTCCTTGATAGATAGAGCCTTGTTTATATTTTAGAATAAAGTTTAATTTTTTTGTAGCTCAGAGTTTAAACCAGTAGTAGCCTACATTAATTTTGAGTAATGTCTGTGTGTCCATTAGGATGGCCAAAGCTACTATTAGGACGTCACCCAGGTAAGACATGCTTAGGGTAATACACACACATATAAACATACATACATGCACACATATATATATATGTAGCCCAGGTAAAATACTTACGGTAACACACATACACACACACACACACATATATATATATATATATATATATATATATATATATATATATATATATATATATATATATATATAATATATATATATTAGCAGCTGTACCTGTCCTTCAGACGCGTTATCGAACGCACATTTGCTTCTAAATGACCTGGACGTACATGTTTTCCCAGCCAATGTTACTGCGTCACTGACAGGCTCTTGTCAGGCACCGCCAGCTGATGACAGGCACATAGATGTTGCGACAGGTTGCTCTGGAAAGATTTTCATAGTGAGGGGCCCCCTTAAACGGCCCTTGATAAAACTCAGCCCATAGTTAAACTCTGATGTTGATGTTAAATACGTTTACAGTCATTTAACCTGACCCATGGTGCCAAATTTGAATGCATTAGGCCCATCTTTGACCCTTTAGGCCTAAATTCCCAAAGTTCAAAGAGACAGTGAGCAAGAGCAAGATTCTGAAACAGGAAGATGGAACATCAAAAGTTATTATCATGGTAATAGAATACATAGTAACAGTTAATTTGTATGGTTAATTTGGAGGAAATATAATGGATGAAGTATAATGATGGAAAAGTGAGTCACAGATTTGGTGAACAAGAAAGGCATCATTGTGTATGGTAAAGATGGGAAGAGACCGCAAGAGTCAGTTGAAGCCAAAATGCAAGAGTGGAGAGCGAAAAGGGATCTTTGAACAGACGACTATCCTTTATGGAAGAGTAGTGTGGATGTTGACTGTGAATAAGACATATAAAAATAAATCCTATATTTTTATGTCTGGAATCATCTTTTGTCAGGGAAAATGGTTTCATACACACACACACACACACACACACACACACACACACACACACACACACATATATATATATATATATATATATATATATATATATAATAGATATAGTATATATATAAAAGCTGACAACCCAGGACTGCCCGAAACAATTGAATGACAACTGATAAACTCTCTCTCTCTCTTTCTTTCTTTCCTGTTAAGATTGTTGCTTCAGTTGCATTGTCCAGCACTTTTAACATTTTATATTTCACAACTTCTCACCCCTATTCCTATTGGGGCTGAACGTAGACTTGAGGGGCACCAGGAGTGTGTCTGCTCATCCCAGATTATCTCAAAAACTATGAATTAGACACTAACGTACATGCATCCTTTTTTTTCATTTTATTTTTTACCCCTTCTGACCCCCCCCCCCCACTCCCCTTTCCTCTGGGGGCTGGACTTGGAATTAAAGGGCATCGGGAGTGTCAGTATTCATATACGTGACCTCAAAAGCTATGGATTAGACAGTGTCTGTAGTTTTCTGTTATTTTCAAATGTCACCACCTTCCCACCCCCGTTTCCCATCCCCCTTTCTAATGGGGTTAAACTTGGACTTAAAGGACATTGGAAGTGTCACTATTCATCCCAGCAACCTTGCAATCCATAAATTAGACAGTAATACCTGTCGTTTCCAGTTATTTTTACGTCATCCCTTTCCCACCCCTTCTCAACTCTCTCTCTCTCTCTCTCTCTCTCTCTCTCTCTCTCTCTCTCTCTCTCTCTCTCTCTCTCTCTCTCCATCACCACCATTCCTATTGATGCTGAAATTGGACTTGAAGGCCATTGGGAGTGTCACTATTCATCTCAGCAGCCTCAAAAACTATGGATTAGACACTGATATCTATCGTTTTATGTATTTTTAATATCATCACATTCCCACCCACCCCTTCCTATTGGGGCTGAACTTGGACTAGAAGGGCATTGGGAGTGTCAATATTCATCTCAGCATCCTCGAAAACTTTGGATTAGACACTTATATCTGTCGTTTTCAGATATTTTTATTTCCACCCCTTTCCCACCCCCTCCAGGACAGTATTCTTTCCCCAATGTTAAGTTATATGTACACAAAGTTTGGTTGTAATTGCTCAATGACTGTATAATTGTATATGGCACACACGCCTACATATACATACTGTGACGAAGTGGCGTAGAGTATCTGAGTCTGGATACCATTAATACTTGGGGGGGGGGGGTAGTGGGCAAGAGTATCTGGGTCTGGATAACATTAATACTTGGTGCATGAAATAGTCAAAGATCTGTGGCTGGACACCATTAATATTTGTTAACCCAAACTGCCAAGTATCTGGTTACTACACTTACCATTTGTACCTGCTAATACAAGAGACCCTTTTATTCCTGGGTCTGGGACACCCTTTGTACTTAGGGCACAGTTCATTCAAGTACCTGGTTGTTACTTACCTCACTACAGACAGACACCTGACCCTTCATCACAAATACTAAACGACTGAATACTCTAAAGGTAAGAGTGATCCCTTTTTTCTAACTGAACAGTCAAGAAAACAATCAGTCTAAGTTCATTAAAATATGTGTGAGTTAATCTTAATTAAAGGGCATCACTCGTGCAAATTCAAATTTAAGTATTTCCCTGATTCTGTTTTATTTGTGGGAAACGTCACAATTATCACTCTATATTTCTACCTAAACAAAATAAAATATAGCTTAATACTGGGGTTGGAGTAAAATACTCATATAAATTTTAAATACAAAAATTTATTTCTAAATTCAAAATTTATAAGTGAAATTCACAATCTCAGGGAAATTGTTATTACTTGAAAACAAAAGTTTAATTAATTCTTGAATTAATTATTAAGCAAAATTAAATAAAAGTTTATCAAGAAAATTAATTAAATTAAATCATAAAGCAATAATTAAATTTGAAATTAAATTTAATTAAATGCAAGTTAATTCACAAGTGTAAGATTCAAAATTTACACAATAGAATATTATTCAAACTAATTAAACAAAATAAAGACAATGCAGAAAAACATAATGCATAATATGAAAACAATTAAAGCATTGACAGTACAAACATTAAGCATATAAAAATGTGAAAAGAACAAAGCAAAAGATAATAAATGTTTAAAAATGATAAAACCCAGAAGTGCACTTCAAAACATTTGTAAAAATACCTTATACACAGCTGAAGTTTCAATCAAAAGGCCTGTTACAATTTTACACTTTCTCACTATTTTCTTGGACGCCTTCACAGATTTAACAAAAATAATACTATGTTCAGATTCCACAAACAACACATATATTACTAAGAATTATATAAAAATGAGTGACCAGCTCGTTACGTTAAGTTACTGAAACAGCCTCGCAACCGAGCGAGCGAGAGAGAGATTTTTAGAGAGAGAGAGAGAGAGAGAGAGAGATAGACTAACGTACGCCGCTCTCCTCCAAGCGAATGTATAAGGTTCTCTCACCACATAAGCGTATGGGCGATTAGTATCTCTTGTTCAAGACGAAAACATATTACGTCATCTCTATAGGAATAGCTAATACAGGGCCTCTTTGACTGCGTTCACATATGTCTATGAATAAGGCTCCCTTGTTCTTTCACAGGCCCGACCGCGATGTGTTTATATCGATAACGAAATCAGCTTTGCTAAGACATTCTCAAAGTGGGAATACGACTCCCTTCAAAAGGCTTATGAGCTTTCACTCTCTGTGTGTCTTGCGTACTTCAAAATGAAAAGTGGGATTACTTAGCACATGTTATCTTTAAATTTGGGAAATCTGAACACAGAAACAAACATTTCATACCATGATACACAAGTTCTGATGTGAATTAATCATATTACCACAATTATAATTGCATTCCAAACTTACATTATAAGATTCCTCCCCCCAGAAGATTAGTTATTAAGGGGTTGAATCCAACGATTCACAACGGGATAAATAATCGGCAACTACATTGTTCTTACCAGATATGTGCTCAACCTTTATATTATACTGTTGCAAGCACAAAGACCACCTGGTCAGTCTTTCATTATGGTTTTTCATCCGCTGTATGAATGACAGGGGATTGTGATCAGACAACACTAAAACTTCTTCATTCCTAGGTCTGTTCACATACACTTCAAACTTTTTCAATGCTGTGATTAAGGCTAGAGTTTCCTTTTCAATAGTTGCATAGTTTTTCTGATGCTTTTTCAGTTTCGAAGACAGGAAACACACAGGGTGTAGAAGGTTATTTTCATCTTCTTGAAGTAGAACAGCTCCAATTCCGCAATCAGAGGCATCAACTTGTATCACAAATTTCTTATTAAAGTCTGGAGCTTGAAGCACTGGTATGGAAGATAAAATGGCTTTTACCTTCTCAAAGGATTCTTGACATTCTGGAGTCCAAACAAACTTAGCTTTGGGACTAGTTAAGTCTGTCAAGGGAGCTACTACGGCTGAGAAATTTGGACAGAAACGACAATAGAATCCAGCCATGCCCAAAAATCTTTATAGTTGCTTCCTAGTAGTAGGGGGGGTAGCCTTACGGATACCTTCTACATTAGCATTCACTGGAGCGAGAAGGCCTTTTCCAACTTCAAACCCAAGGTACTGAACAGTCGCCTTCCCAAACTCACTCTTCTCTAGGTTGACTGTTAGTCCTGCCTCTTGTAGTTTCTTGAAAACTTTCTTCAGGATCTGCAGATGTTCTTCCCACGTTGTAGAGTAAATGACTATGTCATCAAGGTATACACCTACTCCTTCTATAGATCCTAGCAGTTGATCTATCACTCGTTGAAATGTGGCTGGTGCATTCATCAGACCAAATGGCAATACAGTATACTGATACAATCCAAAAGGAGTAATAAAAGCTGACAGCAACTTCGCATTTTCATCTAAGGGTATCTGATGATATCCCTTCAGTAAGTCTATCTTGGAAACAAACTTGGCTTGCCCAATATTATCAAGTAACTGATCTATAAGAGGCAAGGGATAATTGTCAGCCATACTAATGGAATTCAGTTTCCTATAACCAGTACACATCCTAAAGGAGCCATCAGGTTTCTTTACTAACACACATGGAGAACTGAAGTGACTTGAACTGGGTTCTGCTAATCCATGTTGCAGCAAATACTGAACTTCTTTCTTCAGAACATCTCGATGATAAGGTGATAAGCGATAAGCTCTTTGCTTGAACGATCTTCCATCTTCTTTGATCTTGATTTCATGTTTGGTCAGATTAGTACGTCTGGGTACATCTGCAAAAATCTCTGTGAAGCTTCTAATCACTTCAATCAATTCCTCACCTTGTTTAACATTAAGATGTTTCAGTTTATCCTCCAAATTTTCCAAAATTGAAGAATTATTCATCTTGCTTACAGCTCCCAATTCATAGCCGTCATCGTCTTCTGTAGATGAAGTTGTCTGTATTATTGACACAGTTTCAGTTCTAGTGTCTGAGAAGTAAGGTTTCAAAAGGTTCACATGTATCTTCCTCTGTCGTTTTCTTCTTTCTGGTGTTTCAATCACATAAGCTCTATCACTTAACTTCTCAGTTATCCTGTAGGGAGCTTGAAATTTATTGGTAAGGGGAAATCTCTTGACTGGCAGAAACACTAACACTTGTTGACCAACACTAAAACTTCTTAGCTTAGTCTTTTTGTCATAGTTCCTTTTCATTTTCTCTTTACTCATTTTCAGATTTTCTAAAGAGAATTTTCTAATCTCTTCCAACCTTTTCCTTAAGTTCTTCACATACTCTCCTTTGATTTCCTCTTTATTTTCTACCCAATTTTCTGCAAGAATCTTCAAAGGTCCTCTCACTTCTCTTCCAAAAATCATCTCATTGGGTGAACATCCCATGCTTTCTTGATAAGCATTCCTAACTTCAAATAACATTAAGGGTAAACCAACATCCCATTCTCTTCCTGACTCAGAACAATACTTTGTCAGCATACTTTTCAATGTCTGGTGGAACCTTTCCAAGGCACCTTGAGTTTCTGGATGATAAGCGGTTGATAACTGTTGTTTCACCCCTAATAAGTTCATCACATCCTGGAACAACTTGGAAGTAAAGTTCGTTCCTCTATCACTTTGTACAATTTCCGGTATACCAAACTTTGAGAAAAACTCCAGTAGTTTCTCAGCAACTATCTTGGCAGATAGGTTTCTGACAGGGATCGCTTCAGGATATCTGGTAACAGGACACATTAATATCAACAGATATTCATTTCCTTTCTTCGTCTTCGGAAGTGGTCCAACCATATCTATAATCACCTTGTTAAAGGGTTCTCCTCTAACTTCTATAGGTTGTAGGGGGGCTTTCTGAATGGTTTCATTAGGTTTTCCAGCTATCTGGCAGGTATAACACTCTCGACAGAACCTGCTAATATCTTTATGAAGTCCAGGCCAGAAAAAATATCTCATGATCTTCTCCACAGTCTTCCTGACTCCCATATGTCCAGATTCATGAGCCACTGCTACCACTTGCTTTCTCAATGGCCATGGAATCAAAATCTGATGATATTCGCCCCATCCAGCATTTCCGGGTATATCTGAAGGCTTATACTTCCTCATCAGCAAACCTTCCTTCAGATAATAACAGGTAGGAGTTTGTTGCATCTCTTCCTGATCAACAACTCTGAAGAACAAATCAGCTAACGATGCATCCCTCTTCTGCAAGTCCATTAGCTTCTCTCTTGTTACCTGTCCAACTTCAATAGTTGAACTATCAATATCTGCTACCTCAGCTACTGCAGTTTCACTACTATCTTCAGGAACACCTTGACTACTCGGAGTCTCTTCAGGAACAGCAGATTCTTCATTTTCTTGGGAAATCTCTTCTCGGTCAGCTCCACGGGAGGCATCACTCCCCTGGAACAATTGTTCTAAGTTCAAAGATCCTTCACTTGATCCATCTTGGGCGTGCAAATCCTCAGTTTCTTCTCCAACAGTCGTAATTCTCCTCATACTTCTGGTAGTTACACAACTAGGGAACAGGTGGGGGTTATTCTTTTCCAACTCTACCGTAGGACTAATCCTCAATGGTTTGTCTGTCACTACAGGACAAGGAACAAATGGAACACCACCAACTTCATTACCCAACAGAACATGTACACCTTCCACAGCCAGTGAGTCCTTTACAGCAAAATCAACATTCCCTGTCACCAATTCACAGGACAGGTATAGGCGGCATATAGGCGGCATATAGGAGTTACTTCCTCTCCTCTTATACCCTTCAAAATAACTGAATCTCCAGTGAGATTCTTCTCCAACATTGGGTGAGCACCACGTAACACCACACTATGGTTGCTCCCTGTATCACGTAAAATCTTGACTGGTACCTGCACACACTCTTCTTGAGTTGCCAGTGTACCCTCATAGATATATGGCTTAAAAGCCTCCAAACTGCTCAGCCACTCACTGCTTGAAGTTATATTTCCACTGGTTGCTAAACACTCAGCTTGTTTAGTTTCAGTCCTCCCTGTAGTCGGATTTTTCCCTACAGTGTTCTTAACAGTCTGTTTGACATGGTCACCTCTTACTATTTGACCGACAGGCTTGGACTGCTGATAATTCCAATAACACTCCTGACTGAAGTGTCCTGCTCTTCCACACTTAAAGCAGACAACATTAGGCTTTTGCAACTGTCTTGCAAAATTAGATGAGGATTTCACATTAGTTTGCTGAGGAGTATTATTACTTGTAGGTTTCCCACTTATATAATTGTTCCTGAAACCTGGGTGAGACTTAAAACCTGGGCGTGGTTGATTCTGGTACTTGACATTATAATTACGCCTGCTACTAATTATATTGTAGTCCTCACTCAGTGTAGCAGCTTTGTCAAGTTTTTTAACCTCTCTCTCTCTCTCAAATAGGCTCTTATATGCTCAGGAATACCTTTAAAATATTGCTCTAAAACAACTAACTCTTCAAAAGTTGTAACTTTAGCTGCCTCCAACCATCTTTTAAAACACCTTCTCACTTTATAAGCATAATCCAAGAAAGTTACTTTTTCATCCTTTCTTAAGTTTCTGAATCTTTCATTGTAGTACTCTGGGGTCAACTGGTATACTTGTAGCACATTATGTTTGAGCACCTTATAGTCTTTACACTGATCAGCGGTTAAGGCTAGATAAGCACTTCTCCCTTTACCAATCAAGACACTTTGTAGCAAAACTGACCATTTATCTTCTGGCCATCCCATACCTGAAGCCACTTTCTCAAAGTGATCAAAGAACTCATCTGGAACCTCTTCAGTAAACTTAGGGATTAACTTCTGCACTCTTACTACATCAAATGCAGGGTCTTGATTACCATGGTTAGGGTTAGACAGTGTTGAAGGTAATGTGGCTCTAGCTCTTATCAATTCCATCTCCCTTTCATGTCTTGCAATTTCTCTCTCCTCTTTTATCCTTTGCCTTTCATCTTCTGCAGCTTTTTCTTCTTCTCTTTCTCTTCTTTCTTGTTTTTCCCTGTCTATTCTGTCTTTTTCAGCTTGTATTCTCTCTCTTTCAGCCTGTATTTTCAGTTTAATCAAACTTTCTTCTGCTTCTATGCGTCTGAGTTCTAACTCTGCATCACTTTTCTCTTTCTTTTCTACTTGCTTATTTATAAGATCAGCCTGTGCTACATTCAAGAACTCTTGAGCTAGTTCTAACTCATCATCATCAGTTATTCTACCAGAGTCTATCAATGCTTGCATGACAATGCATTTGATTTGTGCTTTTATCATGCTACTAGACACATGACAACCACATGCTACTGCTAGAGCACTCTGTGCCTTAGTCAGAGTAGTTTCAGACAACACTTGGATGGAAGGGGCTGCTAAAAATTCCTGAGTATCGAATGGAGCCATTTTTCTCAAATACAATTCTTACAATAAAATGCAAAAACAAATATATGGTCACTCTTCTAACAAAATATATTCCTAACACCACCACTATAAGCTAGAGTGATAATGTGATTTGTTTTCCTCCCTGGTTTCTGGGGATCATTGATACTTGGTACATAAAGTGCCAAATATTCCGGGTCTGGGCACCATGAATACTTGTGACGAAGTGGCGTAGAGTATCTGAGTCTGGATACCATTATACTTAGAGGCGGGGGGGGGGGGGGGGGGGGGGGGGGGGGGGGGGGGAGTGGGCAAGAGTATCTGGGTCTGGATACCATTAATACTTGGTGCATGAAATAGTCAAAGATCTGTGGCTGGACACCATTAATATTTGTTAACCCAAACTGCCAAGTATCTGGTTACTACATTTACCATTTGTACCTGCTAATACAAGAGACCCTTTTATTCCTGGGTCTGGGACACCCTTTGTACTTAGGGCACAGTTCATTCAAGTACCTGGTTGTTACTTACCTCACTACAGACAGACACCTGACCCTTCATCACAAATACTAAACGACTGAATACTCTAAAGGTAAGAGTGATCCCTTTTTTCTAACTGAACAGTCAAGAAAACAATCAGTCTAAGTTCATTAAAATATGTGTGAGGTAATCTTAATTAAAGGGCATCACTCGTGCAAATTCAAATTTAATCATTTCCCTGATTCTGTTTTATTTGTGGGAAACGTCACAATTATCCCTCTATATTTCTACCTAAACAAAATAGAATATAGCTTAATACTGGGGTTGGAGTAAAATACTCGTATAAATTTTAAATACAAAAATTTATTTCTAAATTCAAAATTTATAAGTGAAATTCACAATCTCAGGGAAATTGTTATTACTTGAAAACAAAAGTTTAATTAATTCTTGAATTAATTATTAAGCAAAATTAAATAAAAGTTTATCAAGAAAATTAATTAAATTAAATCATAAAGCAATAATTAAATTTGAAATTAAATTTAATTAAATGCAAGTTAATTCACAAGTGTAAGATTCAAAATTTACACAATAGAATATTATTCAAACTAATTAAACAAAATAAAGACAATGCAGAAAAACATAATGCATAATATGAAAACAATTAAAGCATTGACAGTACAAACATTAAGCATATAAAAATGTGAAAAGAACAAAGCAAAAGATAAATGTTTAGAAATGATAAAACCCAGAAGTGCACTTCAAAACATTTGTAAAAATACCTTATACACAGCTGCAGTTTCAATCAAAAGGCCTGTTACAATTTTACACTTTCTCACTATTTTCTTGGACGCCTTCACAGATTTAACAAAAATAATACTATGTTCAGATTCCACAAACAACAGATATATTACTAAGATAGACTAACGCACGCCGCTCTCCTCCAAGCGAATGAATAAGGTTCTCTCACCCCATAAGCGTATGGGCGATTAGTATCTCTTGTTCAAGACGAAAACATATTACGTCATCTCTATAGGAATAGCTAATACAGGGCCTCTTTGATTGCGTTCACATATGTCTATGAATAAGGCTCCCTTGTTCCTTCACAGGCCCGACCGCGATGTGTTTACATCGATAACGAAATCAGCTTTGCTAAGACATTCTCAAAGTGGGAATACAACTCCCTTCAAAAGGCTTATGAGCTTTCACTCTCTGTGTGTCTTGCGTACTTCAAAATGAAAAGTGGGATTACTTAGCACATGTTATCTTTAAATTTGGGAAATCTGAACACAGAAACAAACATTTCATACCATGATACACAAGTTCTGATGTGAATTAATCATATTACCACAATTATAATTGCATTCCAAACTTACATTATAAGAATACATCCATTTATATTTATTAAATATATATATGTATATATAATTTGTATGTATGTTTGTATTTGTATGTGTGTATGTATATATACACAATTATATTTAATTATATATGTAAGTTTTACATAATAAAAATATGGAATGTTATTCCCTATATATAAAAAACTAAAACTATAATTAATTAAAAACAGTGACCCAAGAGGTCAACCAGATTGCTTGCAGGAATGTGATCAGACCAGAGACGATAAAGTATGCTAAGATGACCTATACAATAAAGTAGGCTAAGATGACGTGCCGTCACCTGTGGTCCTTCATTTGTTTTGAAAACATTAGTCCAAGCTTCCTGCTTGAGACAACTACCGCGACCTATAATTCAAACTGCCTACGTGATTTGTAATGTATGTCATCTGTATGTATGTTCATATGTTCGAGCTACTGTCTGCTTCTTTTATGATTTGTAACCGAGATGGTAGTCAGAGTTGAATTAGACATCATCATAGGCAGAAGCGATCAAGCCATTGTCATTAGAAGACCTGTACATCTTTACCTAAGCTTCATCATGTAGATTTGAATTAGCCATCATCATTGGCAGACCTGTACAAATTTCCTCTGATCTTCATCATGTAATCTCAGAGAATAGAAACCTCACATCAGAAAGAAGATATCATGAGTTGAAATATCTCCGTCGTCATAACGAAAGAAGATACTTACTTCGTAAGTTATCATCAAACCCCAAGACAATCCAATGAGTATGGAAGTGCACAACCAACCAACTTAGCGTAAGATTATCGCAAGTCTAACATAACCTCATAAGGTACCTTATTATACAAGGCAACAGCCCTTTCATTGGTGGCAGCGACTTCAGAAAACAACAAGAACTCTTCAAGATCTTCCGAAGAATAACGAATAATGTATCATATCAGAAGTCAATGACGACGAAAGCAAGAGATTCTTCAAGAAACTTAGTATCATCGTTTAGTGAGCGACTTCAGAAAACAACAAGAACTCTTCAACGTCTTCCAAAGAATAACGAATAATGCATCATATCAGAAGTCAACGATGACGAAAGCAAGAGATTCTTCAAGCAACTTAGTATCATCGTTTAGTGAGCAAATTCAGAAAACAACAAGAACTCTTCAACGTCTTCCGAAGAATAACGAATAATGTATCATATCAGAACTCAACGACGACGAAAGCAGGAGATTCTTTAAGCAACTTAGTATCATCGTTTAGTGAGTGATTTCAGCAGTGCATAACTTCAAGAAACAAACCCGACGTGTCTTCTTCCTACGGCAACGCAAGCGTCGTCTCTCATTAGAATCATTCAAGAAAACATCGTTTAGCGTTTCCAGCACTTCAAGAAACAAACCGAACATGTCTGCGGCATCGGATCTTCAAGGAATCGAATCACCCAAAAAAAACGAACAACACGCACGGGGGAAACTCAAGCCAAACCAGGTCATACGCTAAACAGAGAAGGAGGGCCAAGGCCGCTTGTCGTTATCGGAACACCGTGACTTCCCACAAAATCAAGCTAAGTACAATCTTTTTATTCATTAGGAGTAACTGAGTGTTTCCTTTACAGGTCGAATTTTCATTATTCCTGTGGCTGAAGTTATGAGACATTCGTAATCTTACTTTTTTACAGAAATTATCTACATCATTGGGATTTCTCTACTGCGAGTTTTTATCTTTGAGTTTCTGTTTCCAGAAGTTCTACTGAAATATCATAATCATATACTGTGTTAATTTTATCATTTTGGGTGATTATTAATTCTTTACGTAACAAATCATATTAAACAGTGAATATGCGTTTACGCAGTGGACGTCTGTATTTATACAGATGCATGGATAGGGTAGTTAGGCCCCGTAGTGATAAGAAAACACACAAAAACTAGTGGAACACCCGTACAAATCTGGATAAATTAGAGGTAACACCCTTTTGGGTCAAACGATAAAAGCTCCTTTGCAAAGTCCCGATCTCAGTTTCAGCCATTAGTTATGCGTAAAAAATCGAATCTCAATGACTGAACTATAAAAAATACGGCTGGATTGCAAGGAATAACATGTCTATAAACACTTTCATTAGGTTAACATACTTAACATTCATATAAACAAATTAACAAAAAAATGTCGAAGTGCGCTGACCTAGATCTCTCACTATTTCAAATTCTAGCAAAGAATGAAAGTAAAACCACAGCAAGTACATATAAATCATTATAACGCAATAGATAACTTGTTTTAATAGTAATCGCTCAATTCTTTATAGTTCAAGTCATTCTTACGTTCGATGCTTTATACGTAACCAACAACAGAATGCTAAAAACACACAATACGTTGCCGATGGTAATAAAGAGAAGAATCCTAATTATTATAAAAAGAAATACGTAAACAGTAGCCCTAAAAATCAGAATCAAACAAATCGTGCTTAAGCAAACTTGGTTACTGAACGGTCAGGGTCAGTCAAATCTGCCGAGTGTTCAAAACAAAGCACATCCCACACAATAAGCGACTCTAGCAAAGCGGGGAAAAGCGATGTTGGATCATTCATGCCAATACCTTTTTGAATTAAAAAGGAATTTTCCTATGAATCACGACCGTATCAAGTAATCAGAGCAGGTTCTCATAATTTTAATACAATAAGCGAGCGCTTACAGATACCTCTATAGTTATAAAAAACATTGATCTGTATCAAGTGTAATTGTAAGATATCCATTTATGGGTATACAAAACATTATCTTACTTCCTGCCAAATAAGGCGTGTTTATCAAAGGAAATTCTATAAACCTTCAAACATATTAAAATCCGTTTTGAACAAAAAGAGACAGTTAATCAAATAATAACTTTGGTTCTCAATCATTTATCTCATAAATCGTGATATTGTTCAACGACCCAACAGAATTCTCCCACAACTGCAGTCGCAGTTTGCACGCAAAATCTCGAGACGCATGCACCCTCGAATGTCTTAGTGAGTGTAAAAAGACTTTGCTGGGATCTGAATTTCAATCCTTCCCGACACTCTGAAATATAACGATTCTAATGAAAGGGCTCTTGCCTTATATAATAAGGCGCCCTATGAGGTTATGTTAGACTTGCGATAATCTTACGCTAAGTCGGTTGGTGTAAATCGATAATTATCTCCTTAACTCGTTGTGTGAATTCCTTTCCATTAAGAAAACCAATACCATATTTTATCACCCAGAGTCAATTGGTTTGGTAGAACGGATAAATAAGAAAGTGTCATGTCTTACGAGTTACATTCGTGATATTGGATCCGAACTGGATTATAGTGGTTCTCGCGGTTTTAAATACCTTTATCATTCATATCTTATATCTATTGAAATGATACCGCAAGTAGCCTTATACGGTACGCCGCTAGAACACTTTTCCACATATTCAGGCTGACCATTAATTTATGAAATGTATACCAAAAAATATATATAAATAAATAAATAAAATAAAATAAATATGGATATAAGTGGAGTTGATATAATACACTCCGTAAGAAGTCGGAAGGGTTACAAATTATAATAAAAAAGGAACCACGATAAAATCAATAAGCAAAACGTAACCATAGGTTAATAAAATATCCAAATATATATGCGTAAAGATTTGAACGCTTTAGTTTAGTAGTCCATTCAGTATTCTAGGGATATTAATGACAAATAAGCTAAAAGTTCAAACACATATCAAAACCTACTGACATATTGTCTGTCCCGGTGATTTATATTCGTAGTCAATGAAAAAATGAATAAATAAATAAATAAATAAAAGAGATTTTAAAGTCAGGAAGTCTAGAAGTGAAAATGTATATCTATGCGAATAATCTTATACAGGGTAAATAGTATATATAAAATTTGTATGGAAACCCTTTTCATTAGTTTGAATAAAGAATATCTAATTTAACATAATTACATTTATTTTACAATCATGCAGATTTCCAACATGAAACTAATATATTGTTCAATTTTGGTACTGTTTTTTTTTTCAGACATTCTTCTCGTGTGGGTGGAGTATTAAACCAAAAAATATCCAATTTATACACGGTTATCATTTGAAGTACTAAAGTCGTATCTTTTACAGCAAGTAACCTAACTCTTAAGCTGGTGATGACATCATCACTCCTGAAAGTGCCTGGCGCGTTTGCTGAATCATCATTGTTCCTTTTAACCTCAATAAACCGCTTGCAAAGCAGGTTGGCTGGAGAGAGGAATGCTTAGCACGAACTTCTCATGGGCAAGGCAGGTCGTTAGGTACAAGTGTCTATACATGTGTGCAATGCAACTTTAGTTAAGGAATTGCAATCGTTTTAAAATTAATGAACAAAATAAGCAAACAGAATTTCTATAACATCAAAATGAATTAATTTTTTCTGAACCTCATAGACAATTAGTCAATAAATCAGCTTATGATATTGGTAAATGGACATTTAGAAGTATCAGGTCATGGATATGAAAAATTTACTTGCAACATTAGCCTATTACAATTCAAGTAAATCACATTCATGGGGAAAATGTCACATTTTCTTGAAAAACCCAGTTTATATAAAAATTAGTTACATAGTGGGTTCTTTCATAGCATCTCCTGCCTAAAAATTAACCTCAGAGGATGCGCGCGAGAAAATTGAATATGAACCCTTTGTTAGGGGCACATAGGATCGCATTTTATCACAGCTTAATTTCAGTAAGCGTAGAGAAATACAGAATCATGATTAATATTCTCTTTGACTCTTATGTTGCCTGGCAATCTCAACAATAGCTCCGTTTCCCACTTCTTTGTCTAGTAACTTACTACCAGTAATATCGAATTATCTTTGGGATTCGTATTGATATCTGTTTATTTTTTATAATTACGGATATTTTTACGGTCATCATAGACCTGGATAGGTTCACTCGTTATAATGCCATGGATAAAAAAGTTTGTACAGCTGACTCTTTTGAATTCCATAAAATATCAGCGAATTCATGTGGGTTAAGTCTGGTTCTTAATGGCTTTCTCCCTCCCGTATTTGGATGTTGTCTGAATTTACTTTTCTTGTGACAAGTACAATTTCACTTACAGGCTGATTAATGGAACCTGGTTACAGTACCCTGCAGTACAAGAGTTTCACATTGCACGCCCGAACAGATGGTCTACAACTTCAAAAAATCGTTCGTCGCTGCGGACGACTGCAGTGAAGGTAACAACCGCCTACAAAGTGAAGGGAATAAGCACCATCATAAGTGAACAAGCTTATTTCGCGGACTTCTAGGACCGACACCCGTATCCCGTCGTTAATCTAGTTTTAATGCGGAATGCTCCGGCGGAATCGACTACAAAAGGGACAAACTTCCGACAATTACGACCAAGAGGATATTCAACTCTACGTTTGCTGGCGAAGGACTCGTGCTGGGGATGATTTTATTCATCGCGAACGTATTCGTATGGCATAGGACGCAGAGGAGAAGTATGTGCGCTTAATAGAACGTTGGACCCTGCCCAGGCAATTCCCCTTGTTTTTAACCATTGGGAATTGGCCATTTCATTTGGCTATAGGTGGTTGTCTGGAACTGTGTAATGGACGAAAGGTTGTTCGAAACGCTAGAATGTGCAGTGGGTATCACCTCGGTCATGTATCCTATATATAAAGTATCATGTGTCCTATATATAAATGATCATAAATAACAGAATCGAAATATATCTGTGCGTGTACGCACTAGGAATCTATTGAAAGTGCACCTAGATTAATCACTTAGATTAGTCGGTTATGTTAATCAGTTGTATTAACCCTCTTACGCCGATTGGACGTATTAAACGTCAGAGTCAAAATGTCTCCTGTATGCCGATTCGACGTATCATACGTCGGCTCAAAAAAGTTTTTTTAAAAATTCGCGGAAAAATACTTATAGGCCTACCAGCCAAAAACTTTTGTATCACGCGCCTTGGGGGATGCTGGGAGTTCACGGATCAAGGCGTTGTTTTGTTTACAATCGCTACGCAGGCGCGCAAGCGCGAATTTCTTTCTTATCGCACTAAAAAGTATCAGTGACACATCTCGGAAATTATTTCGTCACTTTGACATAATTTTTGCACCATTTTAAATTATCCTTTACATAAAGTATTATATATGAAAATGTGCGCAATTTCATGTAAAATACAACAAAAAAATACTCATGATTGTAGCTTTTATCAGTTTTGAAATATTTTTATATAAATAACGATAAGTGCAAAAATTTCAACCTTCGGTCAACTTTGACTCTACAGAAATGGTCGAGAAACGCACTTTTAAGCTAAAATTCTTATATTATAGTAATATTCAATCATTTGCCTTCATTTTGCAACAAATTGGACGTCTCTAGCACAATATTTCGATTTATGGTGAATTTATGAAAAAACTTTTTCCTCACGTTCGTGCGATAACTCTTCCGATAAATTTTTTCGTGCGATTGTCCTAATGTTTGCACCCTTTTAAATTTGCCGTTACATAAAGTTTTATATATGGAAATGTGCGCAATTTCATGCACAATACAACAAAAAACAACCCATGGTTGTAGCTTTTATCAGTTTCGAAATATTTTCATATAAATAACGTTAAGTGCAAAAATTTCAACTTTCGGTCAACTTTGACTCTACCGAAATGGTCGAAAAACGCAATTGTAAGCTAAAACTCTTATATTCTAGTAATATTCAATCATTTACCTTCATTTTGCAACGACTTGGAAGTCTCTAGCACAATATTTCGATTTATGGTGAATTTATGAAAAAATAAAAAAACATTTTCCTTAAGTTCGCGCGGTAACTCTTCCGAAAAAATGAGAATTTTTTTGTGCGATTGTCGAAATGTTTGCACCATTTAAAATTAGCTGTTACATAAAGTTTTATATATGAAAATGTGCGCAATTTCATGTAGAATACAACTAAAAATGATTGAAGGTTGTAGCTTTTCTCTTTTTTTTGAAATATTTGCATATAAATCACGATAAATAGAAAAAAACCACGTTCGGTCAAATTTGACTCTACCGAAATAGTTGAAAAACGCAATTGTAAGCTAAAACTCTTACGGCCTAGTAATATTCCGTCATTTTCCTTCATTTTGAAACAAATTTGAAGTCTCTAAAACAATATTGTGATTTATGGTGAATTTTTGAAAAATATATTTACCTTCACTCCGCGCGCCGATTCGCGGCCGAAAGTCTCCGAAATACGTACATCGCATTATCCTAATATTTGCTCCTTTTCATATTAGCCTTTTTATAGAGTTTTATATATCAAAATGTGCGCAAATTCATGAAGAATACAATAAAAAATAATTGAAGGTTGTAGCTTTTTCCATCTCCCAAATATGTGCATATAAAAAATATATATATAAAAATTTCGACATTCGGTCAAATTTAACTCGTCCGAAATGGTCGAAATCTGCAATTCTAATCTAAAACTCTTACAGTATCGTAATATTCAATCATTTGTCTTAATTTTGAAACAAATTGGAAGTCTCTAGAACAATATTTAGAATTACGGTGAATTTTTGAAAATAACATTTTTTTACGTCCGCGCGTTACGAATTCGTACATCATTTTGTGATAATATTTTTCCGGTGTTGCTTTTATTGTTTTACTATGTATTATATATCAAAAGGATTGCAATTTAGTGTACAATACAACGAAAAAAAATTAACTCGTTAGCTTTGACCGTTTTTTGCACAGCGTGATTTGAATACAATTATCTTTGAATTTTATTTTCGCTACCATATATCGCATTATTTACATATGATAATGATATTATTTTTCATTTCTGATGATTGCATACTAAACTTCAGGCAATGAAAAAAAAATGAGCCAAAAATGAACTCTTAATCTTCAAAACTAAGCGCGCTGTGATTTTTTGAAAATATTATTTTTTCCGCTTCCGTGCTTACTCCAAACCGGCGCCAGCATACAGGAGAGGTTTTGATTTTTAGGGCTTCGGCATACGAGGGTTAAGTGCACATATATTGATCATAATTATATGAATCCATATATATATATGTATAAACAAATCAGGTAGCCTATAATCAATCTATTACCTTTTATCTTACCAATAACTGCAGTTATATAAAAGTTAGCATAAAAGTCAATGAATCAGCATAAAAATTAATAATTTTTATCACTTCATATATGAATTTTTATCAGTTAAAATATGATTTTTATCATGTTAATCTTTATTCTATGCAATTATCAGAGTACATTAGTAATTTCTGTAGCATATGTATCTTAATGAGATGAAGTGAAAAAACTGTATCAGTATATATCACGTGATCACTATTATTTACGAATATCATCATATGCATATGTCTTATATCTTATTACTTGAATCTGTATTTGTGTACACCATGAATTTTTTTACTTATAAGTATTTTCTATATATCTATATATATTCACATAGTGTCTGTATCACACTCCAATGAGTCAAATGCAAGTCAAGCTTGAGTAATATTCAGTGGTTGGTTTTGTAGCTGACCGAGCTTTTATGTAAGTGTTACATAATAAAAATATGGAATGTTATTCCCTATATATAAAAATCTAAAACTATAATTAATTAAAAACAGTGACCCAAGAGGTCAACCAGATTGCTTGCAGGAATGTGATCAGACCAGAGACGATAAAGTATGCTAAGATGACGTATACAATAAAGTAGGCTAAGATGACGCGCCGTCACCTGTGGTCCTTCATTTGTTTTGAAAACATTAGTCCAAGCTTCCTGCTTGAGACTACTACCGCGACCTATAATTCAAACTGCCTACGTGATTTGTAATGTATGGATGTTCATATGTTCGAGCTACTGTCTGCTTCCTTTATGATTTGTAACCGAGATGGTAGTCAGAGTTGAATTAGCCATCATTGGCAGAAGCGATCAAGCCATCGTCATTAGAAGACCTGTACATCTTTACCTAAGCTTCATCATGTAGATTTGAATTAGCCATCATCATTGGCAGACCTGTACAAATTTCCTCTGATCTTCATCATGTAATCTCAGAGAATAGAACTATTTTTTATACTTCGTGTTTTCTACTAGAAACCTCACATCAGAAAGAAGATATCATCATGAGTTGAAATATCTCCGTCGTCATAACGAAAAAAGATACTTATTTCGTAAGTTATCATCAAACCCCAAGACACTTCAATGAGTATGGAAGTGCATAACCAACCGACTTAGCGTAAGATTATCGCAAGTCTAACATTACCTCATAGGGCGCCTTATTATACAAGGCAACAGCCCTTTCATATATATATATATATAATTATACTATAATATATATATAATATATATCATATATATATATCTAATCGTAAAATTATATAGAGATAATATATATATATTATTATTCCAGCTGCAAATGTCCTTTAATATCTAATTCGCTCTACCTCGGAATTGATATATTTTCATATATGTAAACCGAAAGGGAATTTTGTTGTTGATAATAGTTTATTCACTGATGTCTTGATTTCGTCCCTGTCCGCTGGACGGTGGGTCGGACCCACGAGAGGACGAAATTATTATAAACTAAAAAATTCCCCTTTGGTTTACATCTATGAAAATATATCAATACCGAGGTAGAGCGAATTAGATATTAAAGGACATTATGTAGCTCGAATAATTTATATGAATCACGGTGATGTGACAATTATTCAATTATATATATAATATATATATATATATATATATATATATATGATAATCACTAAGATATATATATATATATATAAATATATATATATATATAATATAGATATATATATATATATATATATATATAGATATATATATATATATATATATATATTATAGATCTATATATATATATATATATATATATATATAAATATATATATATATATATATATATATATATATATATATATCTATATATATATATATATATATACACACACACGCACACATATACACATTTGTATAAATGATTTCTTCCTGGATAAGGATCTTTTAATGTCCATTGAAAGCCCAGAGGAAACGATAGACAAACCTACTTGGGCTCATTATTGAATAGCTCACTGTGGGTAATCACAGAGAAATGGAATGTTTAACATAATTTGGGACTACTCCGTTCGGTGGAGAGAAAAAGTTTATATATACACACTCTCTCTCTCTCCTTCCTTTACAAGCGTTTTAACGATATAAGTTACAAGATTCTGACATTGCCTTACAGAAAGAGAACGAGACAAGAATAAAAGAAAAGACCGGGAATTACAGAAAAGCTTCGAAAGCGAGAGTAATGTGGGTGATTCCATGGGATTCTGGGAATGCACCAGCTGCAGGTCATAGAAGGCGGCTGTCATTTGCAGATTCCATTCATTATGAATATGATTCCCCGAGTTTACTCTCCCTAATCCCTATGCCTACTCCTTGGCTATTCTTGGGGTTACACTCCCGAGGGAATTCCGTATTGAGACGGACCCAAGTCGAGTGTGAATCTTTAAATCGTTCTCTCTCTCTCTCATATATATATATATATATATATATATATATATATATATATATATATATAATATATATATGTGTATTTTTATGCAGTGGTTTTGGTAATACAATTAATTCCCGTCAGAAACTTTGTATATATAATGTAAAATGCATATTTTATGTCCAGATTCCATATTTTATTTAGATTAAGGATATGTTGAAATAATGTATAATTCAGTGTTGAGTAGGAACTTAACGCGGAGAGAGAGAGAGAGAGAGAGAGAGAGAGAGAGAGAGAGAGAGAGAGAGAGAGAGAGAGTGGATTTAGCTATAGGAGGTGGTAGAGTAGAAGAGAGGTTGCTCAGTTTAGGAGAAAAGGGTTGTTTGTCCTTCTTTAAAACCGCTGAGGCAGCTCACTTTTTTGTCTGGTTGATCTTGTGTGGAACGCAGCTGAGAGATTGATTCACGTAGAACATTACGTAAGAGTTACGCTTTATTGCATCAAATTATTTGGGAATATTTCCCGAAACGATATCTTTTTATTATATTTGTAGTAATTAAAGATCCTTTTGTCATGAAACTATTTAATGTCACTGATGAAATAATTCTTATCTCTTTCAATTTGTCAAAAGAGGGCTTGTTGACTCATAGTAGTTAGTTGTGAATTGGAAAATTCCATGACGTCATGGAGGTGACTGGCTACGTTTTCGTCTTGAACATGTTGACTCAACGGCCCGGGTACGCCCGCCCAGAGAACGATTCATTCTATGTTGAGACTCCCGTCAGCCGTGCGATAAAGAGTCTCTCTCTCTCTCTCTCTCTCTCTCTCTCTCTCTCTCTCTCTCTCTCTCTCTCTCTCTCTCTCTCTCTCTCTCTCTCTCTCTCTCATGAGATTTTACGACTATACTGAAGTGCACTGTAAGGTTTTATTTACAGTGGTTGGACAAAATTATTACTCTTTATATATATTTCTTATATTTTGTTTTTTTGACATGTCTATTTTATGTGCTTAATGTTTGTATTGTCATTGCTTTTAATGGTTTTCCAGATTATTCTATGTTTTTGTATTCCCATTTTGTTTAATTGATTTGAATATTTCTTATTGTATAATTTTTTTTTCATCACACACATGTGAATTAATTTGCATTTTAATTAAATTTGTTTTCAAATTTAATTATTGCTTTATAGTTTGAATTTTACTTGAATAATTTAATGTTTTTACTTTAATTTTCTTCATAAAATTTTAATTTTGATAAAATTTTGTTTAATCATAAATTCAAGAATTAATTAAACTCTTGTTTTCAAGTAATAGCAAATTTTCCTGAGATTGTGAATTTCACTTATAATTTTTTACTTTAGACTTAAACTTTGTGCATTTAAAATTTTAATTAGTGTTTTATTTACTACCAGTATATATTGTATTGTTTTTTATGTAGAAATCTAGAGTGGTAATTATGAAGTTTTCCCTCAACTTTAGTGAAGTGAGTTAGAACCAGGGAAACAATTAGATTTAAAGTTGTTGAAGGAGTGATGCCCTTTAATTAAGATTACCTCACACCTGTTTTAATGAACTTAGTCTGATTTCTTACATGATTAGTAAGTTCTATGAGGGATCACTGTTACCTTTAGAGTATTCAGACGTTTTGTATTTGTGATGAGGGTCCAGGTGTCTGGGGCTCTTGCGAGGTAACTATTAAGCATTTACTTGATTAAATCGTGCACCAAGTAGAAATGGTGTCCCTGACCCAGGACTAAGAGTCTCTTGCTCTAATAAGTACAAACGGTGAGTAACCAGATGCTTTGCACTTCGTCGCAATATATATAATATATATATATGTATATGTACACATTTATATATATATGTGTGTGTGTGTGAGGAGAGCTAGCTATCAATGAAAGAAGGGCCAGAAAAGAAGACTGGATTGGTATGGCTATTGTAATAAGAAGAAAGGAGACATTTATATATATATATATATATATATATATATATGTATGTATGTATGTATATGTATATACATTTTCACATCAAACATCACGATCTACATCACTCTGCATATATTGTGTGTATGTGCGCGCCCCGGATTTCTATCAACAATTAAATATTAAACGTTCAAGTCTCGTAAAGAGTAATAATGTCCCATTAAAGCCTGTCTCAAGCTTATGAATGCGAATGCACTGAGGAAGAAAAATGCAAGCAAGGTACCGTTGTGAAGCAGCCGTTGAGATAGTCAGTGAGTATCCAAATTTTTTTTCTTGTATCTTATTGCGGAGGGGTAATGGATTTTAAACAGTGTTGATTCTTGCTGCTAATCTGAAATGCAGGAAAAGTGAGGGATTAGTAAAGTAAGGGTAGTTGTGACTTCTCAGAAATATATGTTGAAGTGGAAATGATTGTTATGAAGGTAAATAAAATAAAGAGAATTGCTTGAAGAAAAAAAATTTGAATGAATGTGTAGCATTTGATATGAGAGTTCTGTTAACATGAAAACATATGTTGTTGAATTGTAGTAAAAACAAAGGATTAAAAAGCGTCTCAAAGGAAATCTAAGGAAACAT
>NC_061091.1:51177250-51244750 GCF_015104395.2 Macrobrachium nipponense
GTTAGGCCCCACCAGAGAAGAAACATATAAAAAGGAAGAAAGTAGTTCTCCTTTTTCAAAGATGTCCAGCATCTTGAACGCCTGTGTTCCGGATTAATAGTGTATAGGGGTTATGGGGTAATTTCGTAAATTTTGCGATACGAACAAATCGATAGGCGCTGCAAATGTGATAGGTTAATGGAAGATATGAAAAATAATGGAGAAAAAAGAAATAATGCTCTTTGGTGGGCACATTTAATGAAGATCTATGTAGACCGCTAATTAGCAATGGCTATCCAGTTCATCCTTAGATGGAACCATGATCGCCGACAGCAGCAAAATAAATCACAACTAAAGAGTGGGGCGCCACTATTTTTTCCAGTGATGGATTTCATATCCTCTTCTAGCGGCCTTTTGTGCGACCACAAGGGCATCTACCCCTTGCACGGGGTAGATGCCCTTTGGTTGAATTACATGTGCTGCAACCTGGCAATGAAGGTTACTGATTGTACTCCATGTCCAAGGGAAACTTAGAAGCAGCTGTAGTGCATGGTAACTTCATTCTGTCTTTCAGTTGAAGCTTTTTAGCTGAGTACATTTCGTCAATGTGTCCAGAAGCGTGTGTATAAATATTTGTTACAGTGTCGTTAAAGAATTAAGGAAATTATTTCACAAGGCATGAACTTATAAAGAACTTAAGAGAAGGCACGGATAATAAGAAAAAGGGAAATGGTGAAAGAACGAAATAATGATTTTAAGAAAGGATCATCTTACTCAAGCCCCACCCCAAATGACCAGGACATTCTAGCCATCGAGAACCTGGACTGCATCTCCCAAAACTTCTGTCATCCACATTACTGAAGATTAAGTGGCCGACAAGCGGTATTACCCAGGCATCCTCAAGAAATTGGAACTCAGAAAACTCTGTCACACCTCATTTATGCCTACACAAGCCCTCTTCGCAAGATTAATTGGTGCTCCCTTCTTGTGACAGGTCAGAGAGCCAGGGGTAATTCCAACAGCCCATCTGGCAAATGTTAGAAAGGAATTCTATGCTCCCTTGTTTAAAAAAGGGGAAGTATTAAACTCGAAAGCTGCACCCTTTCCAAGGGTAGACCTATGGATTTAACCAATCAAATCAGCAGTGCCAGATTACAAGGATGCCCCAAAATAGGTCCCAGTGAATGCCCCACAAGGCCCAAGGGGGATGCCCCAAGAAGCCAGGGCATGAACAAGAGGCGTTTCCAAATGAAGATTCTACGAATCACTACAGAAGAAGTGACAGGAAGGCGGTTTTGTATAAAGTCTGTAGCCACTCAGACACAAGAATTCTTTCAGAAGATGCCTCACCTAGTCAAAATCCAAAATCCAAAGGCGGTGCCAAGAAGATGTCATCCGAATAAAAAGAGAAGACAGTGGAAGTAGAAACAGAAGGAGGGAGAACAAGTGGAGAAAGAGTGGAAAGAGGGAGAACAGGGGAGAAGAAGAGACAGAGAGGGAAGCAAAGAAGCAGAGAAGAAGTGGTAAGTGTGGTGTGCGTAGATAGACTGTGTCAAGTGACTCAGTAAAATTCCCTCGTGCCAATTAGACTTGCAATTAAAACAAAGTGCCTTCAAAATAGTTTGTCTCTGTCCAAGCGCCCAGAAACAGAAAGGTGGGAAAAATTATAAGATTCACTAGAAAGAGTAAAAACTTAAAGGACACGTCAATTTAATTTTTCCCAAAAGGTTAACTTTTAAGATAAACCAGTTAGATACATTCCGCAAGTTGAGATTAATTATATAATTACTCCCAAACCAATTCCAGCCCCCACTCAGTCAACGCTACCTTATGGCTGTTACTAGTAATTAATAGGACATATAGATATATTATATATATATATATATAATATAGATCTATGTATAGTATATGTGCAAGTGTATGTGCTCAGTGTCAGAATTAGTAACCCATCATTGGTAATTTGGAACTTATTATCCAACTCTGTCTCTCTTTCAAGTAGGTATGCAAGTAAGTTATGAGAAGTCTTCTAAATCATCATTGTTGTTGAAAGATTGCAAAGTAATTTTAAATGTGAATAGCAACTCATCAGTCAGAAAGGGGTAGCATCCAGGTATATAATAATTTCTCTCTCTCTCTCTCTCTCTCTCTCTCTCTCTCTCTCTCTCTCTCCTCGTCAGCGTGTCTTTATATGGATATTTTTATACTTCCTGAAATAACCCCAAGGAGTTTGGAATGGAGTGTGACCTCTCCTGCCAACATCCTCATCCCCTCCCGTGCTCCTTCTCTTTATGCCCCTCTACCATGCCCTTCTTTCACCTAGGTGCACCCATCCTCCCCGCCCAGACCCCTTCCCATTCTCTCTTTCTCCCTCCCCCTTTACTCTCTGCTTTGGCCACAGTTCAAGTCTTCCATTTCCATTGGAGAAACTGTCGTTCTGCTGACGAGGAGTAAAGTTTTTTTTTATCTAATTTTTTTTCCATTCTCTCATATCCACTGTCTTCGTCCTTAACGTCTTTCCATACATTAACTTTATGGGTTGATCGTTTTGTTTCCGTCAGAGAATAACCGGGTAATCTCCCTCTTCCTTATTATTTGTTTGGGAGCTTGTTGATGTTCTTTCCCTGCATGGAATAGAGGTCATTATGTCTTGGTGATAATATTTGGTCAAAGAAGAGCTGTCGTTGCAAGTTTTAAAACTGAGGATTGTATAAAAAGGCAAAGAAGAAGGACGATCTTTCTTAAATTGTTTAAAGAGAAATTTTTTGGAAGGCGCAGTGCAGTCCTAGCCGTTCTTGATTTCAAGGTTTGAAATTGAGTGATTGGTATTTTGCAGCGTATAAATTGTGGAGTATAACGAGGTAAATGAGAAAAAAATAGCCATCTTGAGATTGTGTGGAAAGCGTAGGTAGTAGTAGTGGCCTAACTATGATGTTTAAAAGGTGTTCTGTAATTTAATTGGATAGAAATTATTTTTTGTAACCTTGGTGTTGCCTTTTACATTTCCTACTTGTTAAATACAGCCAATGTCTCTTCACTCGTAGAAAATCATATCAACACCGTAATTATCATCCTGCTTTGTTCGCTGACGGTAAATATCTGCAACCGACGTCATTGAAGCTTATATCCTGTTCTTGATTGTCCGATATATTTGGTCGTAATCTCTAGTGAGGGGAGCAGCGTGGGCTTTAACCAGTCTTAAGTCGATTCCATATTTTTTGTGGATATATATCATCAGCAACAAAAAGAAAAAAAAATATAGGTTTGTGTATTATCTTTTGTCTCATTATAGACCTCTAGTTTCTTACCCCGAGAGGGTAAGTTTGTTGCACGTTTCAGTAACGCTTTACACAAGGCTGCACTGGTGCCAGTTACTCAGTTTCTGCATTAGCAGCAGCAGTAGGTGTCCTGATGATTTCTCTCTGTCGGTCTTACTTGCTCGAGCACAGTTTACTTCAAAGTTATTGTAAGCTGCAATTCTTTATTATGACGACCTTCCATTTTCAAATTGTTAAAGTGTACGTATTGAAAAGGTGGGGTCTATTAAACCATACATTCATACATAGTACAAGAAAGGAAGCCCACCTCAAACTTCAGGTAAGGGAAATTATTTTATTAGCTTTCGCAATACGAACTGGTATGATATCAATTGCTTTTTGACGAATAACATGTTTAAACTTCATTTACCAGCCCTGGATGTTTACTTCCGACCACTTTTTTTCTGTAATATTACTTCTTAGTTTTAGCGTTTGCTCTTTGTATGTGGAAGAGGGAAGGGAATGTGCCCTTCCTAAAGCTAATAGAGTAATTGTCCATTACGTGAAGTTTTTGATGGGCTTCATCTCTTATGAAAAACACATGAAGTGTGCTTTATCATTTACATTCACACATAAATTATGCAAAACAGATTGAGGATCTCGCCTTGGGGGGGTACACCAATTTGAGGCCGATTCCAGAAAAATCTACTGTATCTTAGTTGGCGAAAGTAGCAAGTCGTGTACCTGCTTAGTAGTCAACTGTGATGGAGCGCGCCTTGTATATGAAGAAAGGCATGGGCCAAATAAAGAATTACATCATTTATAGAACTGGATTATCAACACCCTTTGGTACCTATTTACTTAAATTCATAATACACACACACACACACACACACACACACACACACACACACACACACACATATATATATATATATATATATATATATATATCTATATATATATATATATATATACTTCGGCGTGTTCGTTTATTTTAGAAATAGAGTGAGAGACCCGGCGGGAGGTGAAGGAAAATTTTTTAGATGTTGAAATCATGAATTACCAGCTCTTATTCGCCCCCTTTCTCCCTCCACCTGTTCCTCTCCTCTCTCTCTCTCTCTCTCTCCCGGCGATTCTGCAGGCCATGTTGAGTAAAGCTGAAGTGGTCTCACCCGGCACTTTAACGCTTCCGACAATCTCTCTCTCTCTCTCTCTCTCTCTCTCTGTCTCATTTCTTGTACCCTGCTACGCGTCTGAGCTGACTTGGTCACACGTGTAGCACACACAGACACATCCTCCAAAATAGGTAGTAACACGTGCACGTATCGACAAGCGTACTATGTGTAACCCCTTCTCAGATTCCATCGTTGTGATTGTGACCGCCATTTGTTTTGTAGAGGGTGTCCATAAAGTCCCAGTACCATTACAATCAATAAATACTTGTAATGGTACGGGGACTTTATGGACGCTATGTATTTTTTTAAAACTCGAGTCTGTTCTGTAGGTTAGTTGAAGTATCCTTCCCATCCCTGCATCTTCCTTCTCCCCCTTTTGTAGGTTTTACGTTCACCATTTAATAATTCAACAACGGTTGCGTTCATTAAAGTGTTTACTTAGCTACATGAATACGCGAATTATGCTGATGGGTGCTTACGGTTTATGCTGTAAACTATCAACAAGAGAGTACGCTGATTTCCCGTCACTCGACTTCAGTTTAGTCTTGAGGCTTTTTTTAATCTTCATGTGTACAGAAGTGTTTTATATTTATTCTGCATTTATTAAAGGGCAGTTTTCATGGGAGATTGGCAGTAATTAAGGATGTTCTCCTTTATTTCAAAATTGACGCGAAATACTCAGAATAACTCTGATCGATCTCAGAATTGTCAAAAAAAAACTTGAAAACGTTTCTCAGAGAAATCCATGAGTACGAACAGAAGAGTCATCATCACCATGATTAATGTTTTGACGTCAGACCTGAATTAAGTTCCCCCCACTGTCTTCTGTCATTGGCACTTTCTGCCTTGATTCCAGTTTGGGTTAGGTGTTTTTCTACCTACCTGTCATTCCGTGACCAGTTACTTCATCTACATTTTTCTGACCAACTGTTCCTTACTCTATATGACATCAAAATCATCGTAGTCTTCGGAAGTCAGTTTGGTTTTCCAGACTGAATGGAATATTATCTTCCCACCGCACCTAATATATGGAAATAGGCATTCTGTAATGGCACGTTTTCAAACTCATCTCCATTTACTCTGTTAATGTCCTTGTCTACCAGTTAAGCGTAATACAAAGTTTGCTGTATACACGCATCCTAAGTGTTTTATATTTTTTTACATTACCACGTTGTATCTGCCTGGCTTACTAATTTCTCCCCAATGTAACGGAAATACTTGACGTCGTACAATGCACATCTTCCCCCACAACATGTGCTTATTTGCTGCTTATAAAAATTTCAGCTACCGAAAATCTCTTACTCCATATGTATTTATGCTGAGGTCTCATGTGCCACCATGACGTTGCATTGTATACTTTGCACTGAATTCAATCTTACGCCCTTTGTTTTTTTTCATTTTCTGTTATGCAAATGACTATTCTATCCCATCAGTCAATAAAAAAGTGTGATCGTTAATTTTGTCACTAATGCGAGGGTGTAGTGGTTGTCTGCAGCCAATACGTAGTAAATACAGCTCCTCCAAAGCGAATACTAATGTTAAAATTCATGTATTGATATGGGTAGGGAGAAATGAATGGAAGGTTCCATCTCCCTGTGCGCCCTCATAACCCCCTTCCCCCTTTTAACGGTGTTAACGTCACCCTCCAACATAGGTTAGGTTAGGATGTACTAGCATACCTTTTACTTTCGATCTTTTGGTAAGATCAAGTTTGTTGGCAGCTGGTTTGACTGTGGCATGTAACCCTCCACCCCCACCCTCTGGGTTGTAGTTATGTTCTATTTCTTGTGGTTCCATTTTGCTGCTGATGTCCATCTTTAGAGTAAGCTTAAGGAAGTAGTCTCATTCATAGGCAGCCTGTATAACTGACTGCTATGTCATGAAGAGGAAACTTAAAGGTAGAAGTGTAAGAGTGACCAGTATTGAAAATCTCAATAGACCTGAAAAATCTGGAGTAGCAGTGGATCCTGAGAGACCCAAAATGACCTACAGCGTTAGTGAGTAAGAGGAAATTCACATTGTGCCTCAATAAGAAGAAATACGAGACGACATCTCTGCGAAGGGCCAGTACTATATAAATGGAGATATATCACGCACTGAGACTACAAGCGTTCTGCACATGAAGATCCTGCCCAGATTTTAGACATTTTATTGCATGATAGTAGATGTGGCCAGATAAATTTCTAATTTGGAACATTATTTCAGAGATTAGATAAAAAGTAACATTATTATGGACCATTCCAATGATACTGCGCACATTTCTTGGTACCCTTTTGCATCCAGTCACCAAAGTTAACACCAAGTAGCCATTATCTTGGAGCCAAAATCATCACGTGTTGAGTTGGAAACATATATAGGAGAAGCTTTCCCATTATGTTGCCAGCCAGCTGACTGCAATACAATGTAAATCAACGCAGAAGAAACATAAATAATCTGGAGTAATAAAAAATTCTTAAAACAAATAGATAAACAGAAATGAAATACACACACACACACACACACACACACACACATTTATATATATATATGTGTGTGTGTGTGCGTGTGTGTGTATGTGTGTGTGTGTGTGTGTGAAGAGCAAAATGAACTGCACATCAGTGGGTTGGTCATTGTCCTGTGTATGTGGTAGTTTTGAGAAGTCTTAGGACAATCTTAGAATAAAGTTATTAATGAAGTATCTGTGTGAAATAACAGGAAAATACCTGTCAATAGCAGATATATCTCAATAATAGCATAAGAATAAGAAAGACTTTTTGTAAGGTAGTGAATAAGATATACGCAGGGAATAATTGAGGAGGATAATAGATAGGTATATATACCAGTAGCTGAAGAACACCCGAATGATTACATCTGGTTTTTGAAGTGGAATCATTCACAACACTAAAAAAAACAGATTGTGTGCGATTATATGGAGTCCCTGTAATTGTCTGTTATGATGGAAATATTCTTAAGTTCCCCTTCATCCGGGTAAAATGGTAAAATATCTAGGTATGGAGAAGTTAGACTTAAAAAAAGACAAGAGTTGATTGTAGAAGCATTGTGCAGAATTTATGGAATTTTAAAAATCACGTTGTGATTGCTTTGTTGACTACAAAAAAGGCGTTTCACACTGTCTACAGACCAATATTAAGGAAGGTCTGACATCACTTGTCAAAATTAATTAACAGTGAAAAGTGGGATTCCTCAAGGGATTGGTATGTCAACTTTGCCGTTTCCCCTTTCTCAAAATAAGGAATGGTTTAGATTAGGGTAGGGTTAGAAACTTGGCAAACTTTTGAAAACTCAGATGATGTTTGAATCAGCAAAACAGCTGTAATTTAAAAGCTGACATTTGCCTAAATCCAAATGAAAAAATGGGTAGACAAAATAGGGTTTGGAAATCAGATAGGACATGCATATGTAAGATTATACATTAGTCTAATGTGATCTGTATTACTATGCAGGCATGACAGTGAAACTAAGAATAAAAAGGATATGGCATTAGGTATAATACGTATTAGGCATTAATTGGCAGGTGAGTAAGAAATGATACGTGTTAGTTCACAGGACAGGAAGAATTTAAATAGTAAGGGAAATCTCAGATGTTTCTTATGTAAATTAGATGGAAATATTTGGCCTGGACAACTCGGCCTGTCTACTGTAGGCACCACAGGAGTTGGAAGACCCACGCTTGCCGGAATAAAGACCGCGAGATTTGAGGCTGGAGTGGAGTCGAGTAGTGTGAAGTCTGTGAAGTTCCACCTCTCATGTCTTCCCTGTGCTTTATCTTCCACAAATCTGCAATCATCTCCAGCCTACCATCTCGCAATTCGTATCCAAGTCTGTTTGGGTCATCTGTCTATTTTGGTGGCCCACGGGATCTGATGCTATCAAATACTATTCCCCCAAGTTTTGTGTGGAGAATATGTCAAAGCTATTTGCATCTCCTTTTCTTCATCATCATCATCTACATATAAAGCTGTAATCTGCCTTATGATATGATTTCTCACTGCATCCTGCCATGTGGCTCCCATTTTTCTTAAAGCTTTATTCTCAAATCGACAAAATCTTTTAAGATTACTCTCATTGTTATACTATGATTCATCTTTCAAGAGCAATACAGATCATACTTTATGATGCAGTTTCAGTTTTAATGATTTTTATATCTTATTCCATCTGCCCATTGTTTGATTGTCCTTAATTCTTCACTGAAATCTAGCTCAGGAGAATCTATTTGATATCATTGTTCTTAAATATTTGAAAGATTCAATCTCTAATCCCTTTTTTTTTACATAAATTTAAGTCGCATCTTTCTAGATGTACGATGTATTCTATTACAAATTTATGTGCAAGTTGGCTAATTAGGCTCTTTTTGACAGTACTGAAGGCAAAAAAGCTCGGCAAAAGGAATTAAATAGAATTGTAAGCATTTTAGCATGACCTTAAATATCCTTAAATATGCCTTAACCTTGCGTCCATGGCAGTAAGAGACCATTGCTGCAGAAAGAAACATTGGTTCAAAGTCTGGAATTTGTGTTCAAAGAAAACTCATAATCACATGAGTCAGTAAAATGGAAAAGTAAATCCACAGTAGTATAACAAAATCAATACTTACTATTGTAGATTTACTTTTCCATTATTCGTGTTGTAATCTTCATGCCTATGCACTCTTGCCAGATTAAGAATTGGATAAAAGATTAGGGGTGAACTGGGAGGTTGATGCATCTGACTTGTAACAACCCTTTCTGGTACCCAACAGATTAGAAGTTTTATTGTTAATGTGCCTATGGCATTGCAAATGATGGAAGTAAAAGGCATGGTCGAAATGGCTAGTCTCCAGCATAAGGACATTACGCACCGTCCCCTAATCACGATACCTTCATTCTGAAATTCTCGAATCGTGGTATCTCCATTCTGAATAGTTAGATACGGGCCAGTGGTAAGAGATGCAGACTGGAGTCTGCTGCCGGTAGACTGTCATTGTATACCAGTTGAAAATAATATATACTACTCGTGATAGCCGTGTGGCTTAGAGCGCTTCATTGTACGTCCTGAATTCTTGGTTCGTGCCCATGACCCGACGAATTTCTTATCGACTAAAAAATTCTCCTTCGGTTAGCATATATGAAAAGGTATTAATTCCGAGGTAGAGTGAATTAGATATTAAAGAACATTTGTAGCTTAATGCGTTTATATGAATCACGGTAATGTGATGACTCATACATATATATATACATATTGAGTTTTATTATATTTAGATCAATTAACGTTGTCAGCGTCTTGTTTATTATTTTGTTCTCATCTTATTTCAGTTGATCTATTTAATGGCATTGCCCAACTCTTGGTCCGAGACTGACATGAATCCTTCGCCGTAGTCATCGTCCTGTTTTTAATGGACCCTAAAAGAATACACCTTCATTCCAGCGACGCCGTGTTCCTAGGGAATTTACATAAACCCGTCATTTCCTAAATGACAGGGAAGGTGCTTGAAGTTCGGCAAATGGATCTGTTGGCGGAAAAAACTTGAACCAACTCCGGTTCTTTATCCTAAGCCTTTAGCACAACTTTAAAGAACTCCTCTTAAAAGAGTCACAAGCCGTAAGGGAAATTGCATGCTCTCTCTCTCTCTCTCTCTCTCTCTCTGCGTCTGGAAATTTTGAATCTTTTACCACGGAAAAACTTACGTGTGCACTTTGGTAAAGGACAGCTTGATGGTTGTATTTTTTCGATAAAAAATAAAATTGCAGTGTCTTTATTATCATAGGTCATTTCAATCGCAGTTAAGTCACTGCAGTTTATTAGAGAAAATATTTCTCTTGTTTTTGTTCGTTGTGGTTTTCTCTAATTAACTATATTTTTTATGGCATTTCGTTGATACGACACTGAATACCATTGTAGGCCGTAGTGTCCAGCTGACTGAATTGCACAGGTCCCAGTGTATAACGCGCTTCTTTTAATGAGCGATAGATGACCATCTGCTTGAAAAATTTCAATCACAAGTGAGTCGAGAAATTTGAGAAGTTAACGATTAATTTTCCCAGAAATCGTATTTTTATGTCTTCGATTTGCCATTCCCTAGATTAGAACACCTAGTAGTTGACGTGTGTATACGTACGCCTGCCTGTGTTTGTCTTGTATCTTATAATTATCTTTCTCTTTTTACAGTCGGTGGTGTCAGAAGGGCAAGGCTTCCTAGATCTCAGTAGGTCTGTCATCAGTCTACTATAATATACGTGTATATGTGTATGTGTGTATACACACACAACATATCTATGAAACACAGAATGTTCTTATCTTAAAAAAGTAAATACGAATCTTTGTGAGTATAAAAGTTGGGCTTTTGGTTACTGGTAGCTATTGGAAAAGTAATTTATTTTTCACAAGTAATATAGAAACAACTCCAAAAAAACACAAGCAAATTATAAAAAATAAGATTTAGAACGAATTCTTACCAAAGTTCTCATTATCTGTGGCAGCAAGCGTAGGATCAATGCCTCATAACATAAACCAAATTGAAAGATGCAACGACTCTGGGATTTAGTGGTAGTCCTTATCTTAGGAGATGTTGGTATTATAGTCTTGTACAATTTTCCAGTTCTTCGTTGGACCAGTGGTTTTCGCGCTCGGCCACCAATCCTGTGGTATGAAGTTCGATTCTCGGCCCGGCCAAAGAGGAATCAGAGGAATTTATTTCTGGTGATAGAAATTCATTTCTCGATCTAATGTGATTCGGATCCCACAATAAACTGTAGGTCGTTGCTGGGTGACCAATTGGTTCCTAGCCACGTAAAAATGTAAGAATTATGTACTATTATCCAACTCATACAAGATAACATCCTTTCTCTCTCTCTCTCTCTCTCTACACACACACACACACACACACATATATATATATATATATAATATATATATATATATATATATATATATATATATATATATATATATATTATATATATATATATATATTATGTATATATGTATATATATATGTGTGTGTATATATATATATATATATATATATATTATATATATATATATATATATATAGATATTAGATATGCTTAAACATCACACGAGATGCACGTGACTTCATTAAATAAGTGAGAACCACAGGAAAATGATAGGCAGAAATCCAAGCGCTTTCGTCTTTACAAAGACAATGTCTTAGTAAAGACGAAAGCGCTTGGATTTCTGCCTAATTATGATATATATATATATATATATATATATATATATATATATATATATAAATAAAGTATGTATGTATATATTATATATGTATCTGTATATATGTATCAGAGAAAAAGAATGTTACCTTGTATGAGTTGGATAATAGTACATAATTCTTACATTCAAGGTAATTATTATTCGTCGGTATTCTGTCCGGTTGAAAACAGGGAAATTATACTTAAAGAAAACGATAAATGATGAACAACTGATGTTTGGCATTTATTTATCACCCCATCACACACTCATACGCCTACGCCGTTTCCTCCCCACCAGTGGCCCGGCACCTTGATGTGGTGGTGGGGCTTGTGTGGTGCAAGGATGAACTGGGCTACAGTAGCGGAGTAGTGCCCTACCCTGGCAGGTCTAACTATGCTACACAGGCCAGTTCTGAGCATCCAGACTAAGCTCGGTCCACTTTTGAGCCTTCTCCTATTTTCAATCCTTAACTTCTTCCCCTATCACGAGTGACCATTAGTTGACAACCTTGGACCTACATTTGATTACGGCTCTGACTGCTGCTCTGATCTTATGGAGGGTGAAGAGGACTGACATGTCTCTCCACCCGTAGAATTCGAGTAACTGACGTGCCGAGCGAGGGGAAAGTCTTATGTCAAACATGGCCCCCAGAGCTGGGTCTGATCTCGACGGACTGATGACGCCTCAAGTTCTGGGAGCCATGTGTATAACCAGGTTGTAGCCTCTAAAAGTCGCTTAACACATCCCTCCCTTGTTGGGCTCCGTTTTACTGAGGAATATGGTGGGCGGAGGACTACCTGGCTGAAATAATACAGTACTCGTATCTATGGATGATACATTAGCCCCCATTGTTGACCACCCTGGAATTGACTTGGAACTGGCTCAGGAAAGTGTAAACAAAGAAGTAAAAGATGATTCTAGATCCATACCCAAATCAAACATAATAACTATGGAACCATACTTAATGCCACAAAAGGAAATTCCTTCAGTAACAAATGAAAAAAGTGAAAATATTAACAGTTTTCGAAACAGACGACCTAAATACAGAGCAGATCCTACATTGGTACACTTTGACACATTATTTGGATATGGCACTTGGCCAAGATACTAGGTTTTTAAAACAGAAACCGAGCTGACCGCTGCTAAATTTGAAAATATTTTATTAGCTCAGTACGCGACCAAAGAAATGACATTTAGATCTATAACAAGAAAAGAATGGATAGTGGAAGCTACCACAAAACTTCAATCAGAAAATTATCAAATGCTTAATAATATGAATGGGATAAATGTCACGGTCGAAAGACATGACAAATTGAACAGCATTGAGGGAACAGTAATGTTACCACCCAATAATGATTGTGATGGCCTACCAGATGAGACATTGTTATTGAACTCATTAAAAACTAGGTATCCCAATATTGAAAACGTAGAAGTATATGAAATCCCAAATAAAAGACAGCAGGGAAAAAAATTGAGAATAGCTAAAATTAAATTTTAAGGGCAGACTCTTCCACCTAATATTAAAATAGAAGGCCAGAGAAGAAAGGTATTACCCCATGTACCAAAGCCTCTTCAATGCACAAATTGCTCTAAGTATGGACATACAAAAAAACAAATGTAGAAATGAACCAATTTGTGCATTCTGTGGTTCAGAAGATCATGAAACCAATTGGAACTGTGGCGTTCCCAAATGTTGTAATTGTGGACAAGACCATCATGCGAGATCAAAGATATGCCCATTCTACATATATAACACTGAATTAAAACTACTAATAAGCAGGTCTGGCGTGTCAATTCCAGAAGGAAAGCAAGAATTAAAATCAAGAGTTTAAATGGACCCTGCTAGAAATAAATCATATCGAGACGCTGTAGAAAAAGTAATGCCCAAGAAACATTTTATAATACCTGGAAAAACTAACGAGAAACAAACAACAAGGTCATCAAACTTAGAAATTAACAAAAAGTCTCTTGGAGAATCTAGCAATACAGTGCTAATAAGCAACCCTTATGACATACTAATGAAATATGAAGAATTGCCATCTTTAGACTCTGGAAAGGAAGATCATGCTGACCAAACAAGAAGAAAACGAGAAAGAGAAATAATTTCCCCCCCAAAAAAACTCAAATTAACACTAATGACATCAAGAAGAAGAAAATGCCTAAAATCAACAGGAAAACATCCCCTAATTTAGATAATAATGATGAAATAAGTCCTTCACCAGTCTTTCCAAGTAAATTTAAAGTAATGAATTCTTCTATAGTTTCTCAAAGTAAATTTGAAGAAATAAACCCTTCGCAGGTCTTTCCAAGAAAATTTAAAGATAAATTTCAATCAGTCCGAGGAAGACAAAACGATAATTGTGAATGTCAGCAGTGTTTCCAAGAAGGCATAACACCTCAAACCGAATCTCACCATGAACGGTGTGGATGCCATACAGGTTTTTTGCAAGATTGCAAAGAAACGAAACCTTTAAATAGAGAAAAATTGATAAACGTGATAAGGAATTTCTTAGCTAGAAAAGATAATATTTCAAGCCAGCTAGAATTACATACCAAAGATTGTATGTGTATTAGACACTTACAATACTATCGTGAGAGCAAAATAGCAGTGTTAGACAATTTCTTAGCCAAACAAGAAGGAATTAAATTCACTACTGAATCAGAAGATAACACAGAAATGTCATAAACACAAAAAGAAAATTAAAGCTAATCAAGTTAATAATTACCCATAGTTTTTAAAAATTATATTTATATATAAAACCAACTATACAAAATAATCTTTTAACTTTCGTTCCATTCAATTATACTATTATCCAATGGAACATAAACGGTCTGAAAACACGAATGCACTCCTAAAGCAACATGAACCAACGTGCATATGTTTACATGTTAATAATCCAGTCCCATCAATATGTAATTACTTTCTGGCATCCTCCGTTTCAGGAGAAGGCAAGTTAGGAACAGCAATATATGTTCATAATCGTGTAACCTATGATAAAGTTACAGGTAACAATAATTCATTTCAAATATTTTCAATTCGCCTACATATGATAAATAAAACTAGCATTTTAGTCTGCAGTCTATATAATCGACCTAATGAAAATTATGATATGGCTCAATTATCAAATATTTTCACAGTTCAATGAGCCAATTTTAGTGTTAGGTGATTTTAATGCTCACCACCCGTTATGGGATGCCAGTACCATCGACGCAGATAGAGCAGGTAAAGACATAGAAAATCTAATATTTAATTACAACTATTGTTGTTTGAATGAAAATGAAATCCCAACATACTTTTCAAAAACTCATGGGACCCTATCATGTGTAGACCTGTCAATTTGATCCACTTCGTTAGTAGACAGATTAGAATGAAATACTCTGGATGACCTTTATACTAGCGATCACTACCCAATCGTAATCACGTCTTGAAGATAATCATCAACAATGTATACCAAAATTTAATTTTAGGAAAGCTGATTGGGAAAAGTATAATTTAGTTACCAAAAATGTTTCCCCTTTCCAAAGTAACAATGATCACAATGAAATTAATTCATATTTTACAGATTTCGTAATTAGTTCTGGAAATAAATCAATACCAATGACATACTGAAGCACAAAATGAGTAGACGATTATACAGACTAGACCAAAGATATAACAGATTATATAAAAGTAATAGATGTACATTGAAAGGGTTATTATTAATAGCTATGGAAATTGATTATATCAAACCTTTATTGAATAAGATATCTGCTCAATTCAGGAAAAAAGTTATTAGCAATAGGAAATCATCTTGGCATAATTACGTCTCAGACTTCTCAGGTGACACTGTTAAACAAATGTGGGATAGATTTAGAAAAATTAATGGCAAATATAGTCGATCACCTAGATCCCCAATATTACATAATGGGAAAAGAGTTCATGATTTAAAAGAAATATCAAATATAATAGGTCGCCACCTAGAATCAATAGGCAATAGCATGAATGTAGATGAACATTTTCGCATTAGAAAAAAGAATGAAGAGAAACATATAATTAATTTTGAAACAAGTCAACAATTATACTACAATGTCCCATCTACATTAGAAGAATTTGATGCTGCGATAAAAACTTGTAGTAACTCTACCCCAGGAAAGGATAATATCTCTTTTGAACTCCTTATACATCTGAACATTAAAACCAAAGAATACTTATTAATATTTTATAATCACCTATGGAAAAAGAAACTACTTCCCAAAGCATGGAAGCACGCTATTGTAATTCCTATACCCAAACCTGGCAAAGATCCAACATCAGTGAATAATTATAGACCTATATCACTAACTAGTTGTCTTTGTAAACTCATGGAAAAGAAGGTAAATAATAGACTTATATAGTATTTAGAGAAAAATAAAGTTCTAGCAGCAACCCAGTCTGGATGTAGGAAAAATCATTCAACTTTAAACTCATTAACATCACTAGAAAATCAAATCAAAAGAGGATTTGTACAAAAGAAAATTACTGTCGCAGTCTTACTCGACATTCAAAAGGCTTATGATACAACATGGAGATGTTCAATCTTAAAATCTCTACATGACATAAATCTAAGGGGTGAACTCCCAATTTTTATACGAAATTTCCTAACAGAAAGAACATTCCAGACTAAAATGGAAACATTATTATCAGAAACATTTGAACCATATCAGAAACATTTGAAATAAAAGAAGGTATCCCACAAGACACCGTAATAAGCAGCACATTATTTGCATTAGCAATCAATAATATTGTTAAAATGCTTCCTAAAGATGTAAACAACAGCTTATATGTTGATGATTTTGCCATTTTTTACACTTCAAACAACCTACGCCACATCCAAAGAATTTTAAATATCTCCATAGCTAAAATTGAACAATGGGCATTATCTGTTGGATTTAAATTTTCTGTTGAAAAAAACACAAGCAATAATATTTTATAAGGATCAGACGCTGGCTCAAAAATCAAGTTATATCTCTTACCATGAATAACACTCCCATCCAATTTTATCCAGAAGTCAAATTCTTGGGCCTATATTTTGGCAATCATTTGAACTGGAAGGCCCATGTGAGACATACCAAAGCAAAGGCCTTGAAAGCTTTAAATATATTTAAAAAATTAGCCCACACTTCATGGGGTGCTGATAGAGAAACATTATTGAAACTTTATAAGGCTACAGTTCTACCAATATTAGAATATGGCAGTCCAATTTATAGTTCTGCTAGTGAGACAACTCTCAAAATGCTAGACCCAGTGCATCATCTTGGGCTTCGTCTAGCCACTGGAGCATTCGAATCATCACCAGTCCAATCCCTGATTGTAGAAAGTGGAGAAATGCCACTATCTTATAGATTCAAAATAACAACGATGTGCAGAGCTTTAAAAATTGTAAATAGTACAGCAAAAACCAAAGATTTATTTAAAGATCCAGATTGTTTCTGGAATACAAAAATTATCCCATCCTTCCCTGTTGGAGCTAATAGATTATTTAATGACAATGACCTTTATAATATTAAATTTTACAATTTTAGCAAAATAATGCCTCCTTGGTTGATAAGTGCTCCCCAGATATGTAGCAAATTGTGTACAATACCAATTAATAAATTGAATAATCCCCTTGCTATGAAACAATATGCTCTGGAACATATCAAGATGCACAATGATAATCACATATATACTGATGGTTCCAAAGATGATATGGGAGTTGGATTCGCTGTTTACGGAAACAATATAAAGATCCAAGCCTCCTTACAAAGCAAAGCATCAGTGTTCACTGCTGAATTACTAGCAATAAAAACAGCATTAACAACTATATCTGAAAACTAATTTAATGAAGTAACCATCTTTAGCGATTCACTAAGTTCAATAAATGCAATATGCTCTTATACTCCAAAAAACAAAATTATAAATGAAATTAGACATACTTACATGAAATGAAAAGACAAAAGATATCTGTTACTCTATGTTGGATACCATCTCATATAGGATTAGAAGGCAATGAAAAAGCTGACACTTATGCAAAAGAGGCTAGAACACTCCCAATATCAGCAGAATTATTGCCACTAGAAGATTATATTAGTCACAGTAAGTCGGTTATTAAGAAAAAAAATGGCAAAATAACCGGGGGGGAAACCATCCTAACAATAAATTAAGAGAAATAAAAGAAACCGTAGACCCGTGGCCATCATCCTATCAGAAATGCCGCAAGAATTCAGTAATATTGACACGGCTAAGAATTGGTCACACTAAACTGACACATGGTTACCTAATGATTAACCCCTATGCCCTACCTATGTGCGAAATATGTAATGTACAAATAACAGTAAAACATATTTTTAAAATTTGTCCAAAATATAAAATCCAAAGAGACATTATTCAGAAGATATTCTTTTAAAGAAATATTGTCAAAGTGACAAATTTTCCCTTTTTAATATTTTAAAATTCCTTAAATTTAATCATTTATACGATAAAGTATAATATATAGTAATTTATAATAAATTCCAGATAGTAAATATATATTTTTTAGATAATATATATTCCAGATAACAAATATTTATTTATTTATTTTTAGTGATAATTTATAAAGATTTTAAATGACATTTCTAATCCTTCGGGCCAGCCCTAGGAGAGTTAATATTAACTCAGTGGTCTGGTTAAAAAAAAACAACGCCGTTTCCTCTGTGGGCCTTCAGCAATGTAAAATTTTATAGTGCAAGTCAGTTGACATAAATGCGTGTTTTTGTTACCGCGAATTATTGACTTGAGTTCAGTTGGTTACATGAAAATTTCAATCAGAAATTTCCACCCTTAGAAAATATACATATATGAAAATTTTTGGAATTAATGAAAAAATATAAGTTAATTCTTATTTTATCATATTAGCAGCAATATATATTTTATAGAATCGTGCTTCAAAAAGAATGTATATTAAAAATCGCACTTCAAAGAGAATGTACAATCAAAGAATATTAAAAGTCTATAAATATTATGTTTACTGCTCGCCTAAAATAAGAGGAAAATACTATTGAATGACACCTCTTAGAAGCTTCAAAATCTCATTATCATCAAAACACTCGACGACGTGTCTAAGTTTGTCATCAATGCTTTTGCATTTTTTCTTTGGTTATTTTGATCCCCCTCGAGAAATGAGAATCACTTTGTTTGAGTCAGGCTTTCTTCGTTTTGTACTGCAGCACAGAGCTTCCATAGATTTGGGTGTATGCATGATAACGACGATCCTTGACACAATGAAAACCTTCTGTTCCATTACTGGATTGTGGTAGATTTTGTAAGACGTGTTTTCGTACGTCCCAAAGACCTATTGAGAGAAGGGGCTCTTCCTTCCTGCGGCGTTCTCCTCTTCCTCGGTGTATATTACCAATTTAGGTTCTTTCAAAGAAAGCACTGAATTCATCAGGTACATCATCATCGTCCGAAAGCAATTCAAATGCGAGAATGACTTCGGATGGTTGAAGAAATGCAACAGCATAAAAATTTGACTTTGATTGCAAAGGCTGAGTCATTATTACACTGAGTTTTTTCTGTTGACCTCACATATTTTCCGCCAACAAATACTCAAATACAGAAACATTTGGAAACAGTTAAAAAAGCGTTATGGATTTCTTTTTCAAAGTCCATTAAGCAATTCGAAGGATAAATATTTGGATATACTGAAGGAGAGCCTCAAAACTCTCTTATAGTTTCTTCTCTTTTATTCGGCAATAGAGAACGCACATGGGGAAGAAATGTATTTCGAACAATGGTATGTACTGTGAAGGGTTGGGTCCAAATCTGTGGGGAAGACTTAAATGTCCCATCACAGGACCAGGATGTATTTTTTACAAACTCGTCCAATCCACATTCCATTGCAAAAATAACAAGTCGTTCAGAATCGTCAGTCCACTGTCATAAGCTGGGAAAGATGGACCATTTTGAAGATACCTGGATTGATAAGGAATTTCAAAACCTGTTTTGACTGTTTGACTTGTTGGTGGGGCTGGAATCCCTGAGGAGTTGTACCTCCAATTTTATACGCTACGGGAAATAGTTGATATATTTGGCAACTTGAACTTCGCTTCCTCACTTACCTGATCCACAGTTGATGTTATTACTGCCCGAGATGATGTGGCAACTTCTGTATGAATTTTTTCACGTAAATTTCATATGGCACTGAGGGCTTCTTTGTAAAAGTGTTCACATCTCCAATAAGTTTTCGTTTTTGTTGAATTATCTTGATGCTTTTCGTTGTTGTAATTAGATTCATCACAAAGTTTCTTCTTTTCCTTTTCACTAATAATGAATTCCAAGACCATAGTATGTCCTGTTTAAACAGGAAATATAGTTAAGTATGTAGGTGGCATAAGCCTTCAAATAGTACTGGTAGAAGGAAGCCCGTTAAGACTTGATGTTTTTTTTTGAAGACGCTTAAGTAGTTGTTTGCCTATTAACTACTCTTCTTTTGGTAATTAAGTGATCTTTTGATATTTCAAATTTAAAGATGATGTTTGCTTGTTAACCACTTCTCAGTGCGGAAGTGTGGTGGGTAGATTTTTGGTGGGTGGAATTTTCCTGTCACGGATGAGTCACTCTAGTGAGCAGTGGCATTCTAGAATACTTTTCGTACAAATCACTGGGTCGAAATTGCTTTTTTATACCTTTCTCCACCCAAATTAAATTCCCATTCATCGAAGTCGACTCACTTCCAGGTATGTAATTCCGTATTTAAGATAACAGAGGGGCTTAACAACACACATCAAAATATTTTAATTTGATAAGTATTAAGCCTAGGTACTTTTGCACTTACACTGACAATAATTAAGGGTGAAAGCTCTGTGCAGAAAATGCTCAAAATATCAGCTGCTTCTCATATATCGACTTAGTCTCATCACCAGCATTTTGACCCTCTTTAGACACTGCGCCTCTCACATATTGCTTACACTGTCGTCCTGGGTTTGAAGGTGTCGATGGTTCGTGCCCGTCAGCCAGCAAATCTATTATTGCCTAAAAAATTTCCTTTCGGTTAAACATATATGAAAATATATTAATTCCGAGGTAGAGCGAATTAGATACTAAAGGACATTTGTAGCTCGATATATGTATATGAATCACGGTAATGTGATATGACTTATATAATGGCTACGTGCGGACAAAAGCACTACAACGCTACGGAGGATGAGGGGTTTTGATGGAGTCTCCAAAACTACGAATACCTGAGTGCGACAGGTATTTGGGGTGGGAGGCGGCATAAACTTATATCCTCTTGCGGATGCATGGTGGGCTAAGGCTTCGCTGTCGTCCTGGATTTGAAGGTGTCTATTGTTCATGCCCATCAGCTGGCAAATCTATTATTGCCTAAAAAATTCCCCTTCGGTTAAACATATATGAAAGTATATTAATTCTGAGGTAGAGCGAATTAGATATTAAAGGACATTTGTAGCTCTATATATGTATATGAATCACGGTAATGTGATATGACATATATATACACGTGTGTATATATATATATATATATATATATATATATATATATATATATATATATATATATGTATGTATATATGTGTGAAGTAGTTTTTTTATTGGTTACTAGCTCTATTCCTATGGATTTCTCAGCAACCTAACCAGAATTATTTTAACACACACACACACACACACACACCCCTCCTGTAACCATTTTGGGTATTTCGCTGGTCTGTTTTCATATATAATTTTGTAAATTCCATATTAATCCAAGAGCATTAGTTAATATAGTCCAAATCCTGGACATAGCTGGTTTTTTCAGGATAGATGCAGGAATATGTACAGAATGACATACTAAAAGTCCCCGGGTATCCCCCATGTGCAACCTTGGAAATCCAAGATGGCGTCCAAAATGGCTGCCATTTCCCATTTTTTGCATAACTTTGCCTCTAGACAATATACAAACAAAACTTTGTGTCTATCTCTATGTTTTCAGGTACAAGGAATATAACAAAATATGGATTTAGAAGATCAACAGCTTGTAAGTAGCATAAGCTAAGTTAGTGGCCAATATGTCTACCTTTTTTTAAATATTCTGAGCTTGAAATATGACACATGTACATTTTAAAGAGTGGGAAATCCAGCAGATGTATATACAATGCAATATAATTTTTCATACACAAAACACAAAATTACCAATCTGTAGGAACTACTGGCATTAGCCTTTTATTATGCCAAATTAAATTATGTACTGGAGGAATGACTCATGGTCGAGATGCGTGATGCCTCGACCTTGACCATGTTAAAGTACATGCATACATGTACTTTGTTACTTTAACAAAGTACATGGACACATTTCCTCTCCATGCACTGGAACAGCTCACAGGTATCCACACTGGTACAACAGAGCAACATAAAAACCTTGGTCAAAGTTGTCTGACAAAGAGGTAACAAGGATCGCCATGTCTTTGCAGGATGGCTACAGGCTCATCTACCTTTTGCTGGATACAATCCAGATCATCTGGTGGCTGTGTCAACTGGAATTGTCGCTGATACATCTGTGAATTGTGATAATGCTGTAGAGCTTGGTTGGAAGGCAGCATCTGACAACATATCAGGGAAGAAGTTTACAAACATCACTCTACACTGCAGAGACAAGGTAACTCAATTGGCACAAAGGATAGGACAGTCAAAATCAGAGCTCACCAGGTGGAAGTTCTGGAGGAACGATCTGTGTTCCATTTGACAACGTCTTCGAGGGTTGCTTGAGAGAGAGAGAGAGAGAGAGAGAGAGAGAGGGCGTAATTGGTGGATAATTGGTGGATGGATGGTTGGCAGTTAAATTGCTTGTTGGTGAGTTCTGGGTTGTCTGCTGGTGCGGTTGCCTTGTCAGTCAGAGAGAAAGTTTATGATCAGAGTTCTGGGGAGTTAGTCAGTAAAGGTAGTCAATGGACTGCTTAGAGTTGTTGTGCTTCTGTGTTGGAGGGCTGTTAAGCTTGTGAGTTCTGTTATGTTGTAGATGAGCTGTTGCAGTTGTGAGTAATTGAGTGCTGTTGTTGGTGAGTTGTTGTGGTTCCTTGGTGTTGTAGATGGTTGTATTGGCTTGTCATGTTATTGTTTTTTGATGTTAGTGATTGTTTGTGCAGTGGTCTTTTGTTGGGTTTGTTGTTGAATTGTTGTGTGGTTGTAGTCATTGTTGGGTTGGTAGTGTGTTGTGCTACGATGGCTGTATCCAGCGGACAGTGCAAGTGTGTGGTAAGTGCAAGTGTGGTTTTAGAGAGTTTTTTGGTTTTGGCTTGTGATCCCGCCACAAAGTTAATCCAATTCAATTATTCAATCGGATAATGTGCGTCCTGTATAGAAACATTCTTGGCTTATGAACTTGCTCCTCAGCCACCTTCCCTCTTTAAAGATGGTACAATACGCAAGCGACCAAAAAAGGCCTTAAGTGATGTCCTAAGATAATTTAGCGAGAATGCTAATTTGCCAGAGAATGGACTCTTTGTCTTGGATGGTGGTCATCTGCTTCAGTCAGTTGTTTGGCCACAAGCATCTACATATGCTGGTGTCTGCCAGACGTATATTTCATATGTCCTCAGGCATTATGGAGCTCAATCCACAGTGACTTCCACAAAGGTTGTTGAACAGACACGGAGAGCCCAAAAGTGCATTTCTGGTGATATACTTTTTTAGGAAACTATACCAACAACCACAAGTCAAACAGCGTTCCTGGTCAACAGCAACAAGAAAAATGACTCATTCAAATGCTTTGTGAAAAGATGCCAGCAGCCGGCATACTAGTAAAGCAAGCAGACACAGATGCGGACAGGTTAATAATTTCAAGAGTGCTAGCTGTAGGAGACGCAGAGCAGACCTCGGTTACCATTGTTGGGACAGATCCTGATCTGCTTGTTATGTTAGTTGCTCGACCAATCAATTCTCAGATGTGTACATGTTATGCTGCAACAATCCTGTAACTGTATTCAGCATATGGGAAATTCAGCATGCTATAGGAGGTACCAAAAATTACTTGATATGTCTGCATACAGTGACAGGCTGTGATACGGTGTCAGCAATTTATTGTCAGGACAAGTCAAAAGCTTTCAAGATGGTACAAAGGAAAAGTGAATATGGCTCTCTCTATACATTTATGAAGAGTGGACGCACCTATCACGAGGTGAAGCAAGCTGGAGACAACATTCTGCAACTCTATGAGGCCAGCAATTACCGTTCTCTCGATGATTACCGTCATGTCGCCTACAAGAGAGCTATTGCTCGAAGTTCCTTAAATTCAGAATTCAATTCGGCCAGTTTACTGCCAACAAGTGCTGCAGCAAAGCAACACTCACATCGTACATGTCTCACAGTACAGGAGTGGATGGGCAACCGTCTGAATCCAACAGAATGGGCATGTCGATTTCAAGATGGAACACTTGACACACTAGAAATGGACATTCCAGTTGCCCCTGAAACACTACTTAAAATGGTCTCATGTGGATGTAAACCAGAGGGATGCAGTAATGATGTGCAGCTGCAAGAATCTAGGCCTTTTTTGCACATCAATGTGCAGCAAGTGCATCAGCCATTCATGCAATAACACTGCTCCACCACTTACTATCAGCAATGAAGAGGAAGAGAAGAAGAGAAGGCATCAAATTTTGCTGAAACATTGCTGGAAAATGAAAACATTGTGTAAAGGTTGACTATCTAAGTTGATTATGCTTATCATATAAGCTGACAAACTTAGGACCCCATAACAATAAAGTTAATTGTTTTTCCTCAACCCAAAATGTGTGGTCAGATATTCATATTCAGTTTTGTTGAAATTGTGGTTAATATGATTGGGAAATTTGTGGGCATATTTTTGGCACCATTTTGGACATCTTAATTTTAACTATATGAAGGTTCCTGGTCTTCTAGATATACATTTTATTTGATTGCTAGACACCAAAACTATGTTTATACCTTGTCAGGAAGAAAGGATATGGTTAAATTGAAAAAATGGTGGCCATTTTGGACGCCATCTAGTTATATATATTTTTAGATGCCTTGTACCTAAAAATATAGGAATGGACACCAAATTTGTGTTTGTATGTTGTCTACAAGCAAAGTTATGCTAAAAATGGGAAAATTACTGCCATTTTGGACGCCATCTTGGATTTCCAAGGTTGCACAAGAGAGATTACTGGGGACTTTTAGTACGTGATTCCATACATAATTATGCATCTATATTGCAAAAATCAACTTGTTACCAGCTATGTCCAGGTTATAGCTAATACTCTTAGCCTATATCGCCAAGTAACGAAGTGATAAAACCACCTGACTGTCAGTGTTTACATCCTCTTTCCACAATGTGTGGATGCTGTATAGTAGTTTCCTCTGATTTCATTAGATCAGATAATGTCAGGCTGTAGATGCCTTGACATTATTGCCGAAATTCGTGTTTATTGATCATTGCTGGTGAATATTGGTCGTTTAGGATGAGAGAGAGAGAGAGAGAGAGAGAGAGAGAGAGAGAGGTGCAAGCTCTCAGTGCCAGTTGTGATGGGGAAAGTTCAAAGGTGAGGGGAAAAGGGAAAGGGGAGCGATCAACCCCTTTTAGGATCTGATGTCCTCTCCTCCTATCTCCTCCATCCACCCCCCCTCTCCCTCTCTCTCCCCTCAGCTTATTCTTCCTTCTGCTCTTCCTCTCGTGGATATGAGGGCGGAGGTGCCGGATGAGGACGAACAGAGAGTTGAGGGAGGAAAAGGACGTTCGTGAGAAGAGAATAAATATGCCGGATGATGCGCGAGTGACGTTTGGGAAGCATTGCACGGCGAGGTAAGGGGGGTTGGGGGTAAGGTGGGCTGGAGGAAATGTTGTATGGAAATGGCTGTGCTTGTTTTGGTAATGTGAGACAAAATTGTATTGGTATTATTACGTCCCTATGTACATTTCGATTCGATGTTATTTGAATTTAAAAACGTCACCTAGGAACAATATTTTTGTGTGTGTAATTCGCTGACGCTCGGAAATTTTTCACGTTTTCGATAACATATTTTTTCGGGTTTGAATGTCAAGGCATACTGCTGTCTCTCCTGACTCTCCGGCACCATTGTCTCGTTATTGGTAGAAATGTACCGTTGTGAAAAGTTTCGCTTCCTTCAGCTTTTATCGATATATATTTAAAGTGCTGCTATATGTGTTGTCCATTAATTCATTATTTACTTGGTTTTATTTACTATATTTTCCGTACCTCGGAGGGTGGAGGGAGCTAGTGCTGTCAGTTTACCTCACGGGGTGCACTATAGGCGTTATTGAAGGTTCTTTGCAATGTCCCTTCGGCCCCTAGCTGCAACCCCTTTCATTGCTTTTACTGTGCTTCCATTCATATTGGCTTTCTTCCATCTTGCTATCCACCATCTCCTAACAGTTATTTCGTAGTGCAACTACTTTGAGGTTTTCCTCCTGTTACTCTCAATTTCCCTTCCAAAGCTGAATGACCTCGTAGGTCCCAGCGCTTGGCCTTTGACCTAAGCTTTCTATTCCATTCCTTTTCCCTCCTATATTTTCTGTACGAGAAGATAAGAACATTCATAGCACTGAGGAGGAAAGGGAACTAAAGACAGGATTCCAATCCTGGCTGTAATGAGATCAAACATACCGACAGTGGCCGTTGTTATAACATGCCTTTCACGCCATCAGAAATGCATTCGTTATCAAGTTGATTTTGACAATAACTTCCATAACAGGAGTAGGTACCTGCTTTCAAGGGAAGCGGTGGTTGTTATTGTGATCCAACATAATCTAAACATCCTCACCCTCTGAGGTGCAGTCAATTCCATCAGCATATTATTTCCCTCCATTTTCCGTCTGCCTTTCCGTCACGTGTACCTTATCGTTGCAGGTTTCCTCTTCGTGGTTGAAGTGATTTCCGTTATATTGGTCACAAGGTATGAGCGCCTGAAGGGTGATCATCTGTGTGTTTGTTGGGTATGTAGCGATTTCGCCCAAAAGTGTAATTATTAGTCTAAATTGACAAAGATTCTGTACACAGCTTTAACATTTGTCATGAACTTTTAAACTATTAGAAAATAGAGACTTGTATATTCCACAAATGAAACACTTTCATATGACGCCAAGGTCACTAGCGGATCCGGTGGAGTGGGGGCACCTGGGCACGTGGGTCCCCCGAAAAATAATGACAAAATAATAATATTGAAGATTTATATGATAACAGCATAAATGAGAAATATGAAAATGGGGGAAAACTCTTATTATATAGAAATAATAACGAAATTTTTAGGAAAAAATGATAACAGTAATAATAGCAATAATCTTCATGATAATAATAATGGATTCGGTATCTGAATCCGCTAGTGGCCAAGGTTCGTGACTTGGTGACGGTGACATGACCTTGGTCAAAACAGCAGTTACCATCGTGAGTGTTCGTGTTTCATAACACATCTTGTGGGAAAATAAATGGTCACGAGCAATACTCTTAAAAAGCTTGTTATGAAACTGAGTTTTGGATATGAGAAAAAACTTCACTGACTGACACTTTCATTGAGTAAAGTACCCATGTGTTCATTTCACAAATATGAATTAGATTAAGTTAGATGTTTTAAAGTTAGGCAAGAAATATATGCTTAGCCACCTTCTAGATTGTGTGCTGGTTTGACAAGGATCAATATTAGTGCCTAGTTATGTTAGTTATGGAGGAAAGTACTTATTAGATTGTCTCTCCCTCCTAACAGAGCCATACGAGTGACGAAGAATATTTTTGCTCTCGAGTTAGAGAACTTTGGGTAATGTCATTAAGTCTGCCTGATGAAACTCGGTGTCTACAAACACCGATGTTTAACGAAGATCTACGTAATGACTGTTTTGAAAGTGGTATGAGCGACAGCAGTTCACAGTAAGGCTCGAAATCGTGTGTTTTATTTTCTGCGAGAAATGAAAGAAAGGCAAAGGTCTTAGGCAAATGGCAAGTTGGGAATGAAACTTGAGTTAATTGCCGTACATGCAATCGAAAATGGCATACTCGGAAGGTGGCCTAAATAGCCATTGTATCTTTCTCTTTATTTTTCCTGACTTTTGGAAAAAGGGAAGTTGCTAAATTTTGAATAACGATTGAATAGCATCTGTTATTGCGATTGGCGTTAACGAATGTAACGTAATGGCTTGCATTGATTGGTTAGGGGAAATGATACATGAGGGGAGAGGAATTGGCTTTGTAATCGAGATAGTGACCCTTGACAGAACTACTGATTAACTTTATATGACTGAATGACGGATCTGATACTGCCAGACAGACAGACTTGTAGGTAGAGAGGAAGAGGTCGAGGCGGGAATTATGATACAGTAGGTAGGTGAATACTTAGGCTAGCTTTGCCACTAACATATTGACGGGGATTGTACTTTTGATCACAGTAGTAAATTATAGTTTTTACATACTTTTTAGAAATTTTTCTTAACACCCCGTCTACAGTAATCTATATATTTCCATTTATGGTAACATATTCCCATTTACGTTAAATTAATTACTTATATTACGCGTTATAATTATGAAATGGCAAGGAATCTTATGTTTTAAGGAGTTGTGTTTTCTGGGGGGAGGAGCCATTTTTATTTATTGGTCAGTGATATGTGGAAATTAAAATTCATAGCATACGCTATAGCCTTTTCCTTTATGTAAAGTTAAATTGGATTTTAGACAATGTAAATTCTTGGGGAGCATGTTCAAATATGATGTGTGCTTTTAACGCGGCAGGAAAATGATATCTCGAATCATTTGTATTCAGTTTTATGACAAATGTGTATGAATTATCTTCATGCACTACAGATATTTATATATTAGAATCAGACTCTCTCAGTAATTGTTTCAAATACTTTTGATGCTGAAATTGAATTTTCCCATGAATATAGTAGTCATTTGTACAGCTTACAAGGTAATCTACTACTACTACTGATTGTTATGGCTTTAGAATAACTGCCTAAAGTGTAGATGAATTTTGCCATGCATAAGGCAGGAATTGGTGATTCTGACTTCAGCGTGCGTAAGAATGATGAAATTTTGTACTCGCTTATGTAATTTTTAATTCTAACACTGCAATACATATTTCTAGTATCCTCTCGTGAACTAAAGCCATCACGTCTCGACAATTTCAGTGATTAACGTTTATCATAAAGAGTAAACGTTTCACTTTCCTTGAATCTCTTTCATTCGCTATATGACGAAGTCTAAATCAACGTCTTTTCCGTGAGACATAAAGCAGCCTCGCCACGAGAGGCGGGTTTTATCGACACCATGGGGCGGTTTTGTTGACATCTCATATTTGGGTCCTTTTGGTCCACAGCCAGAAAATCTCCGTCTTATATGTCCCGGGAGTATCAGAGAGATGGTTATAGTGAGGGTGTTGAATGTTTGTCGTATTCTGTCTTAAGATTTAATACACTCCTAATTGTTTTTATAGATTAAGCCGATTTTATTCCACCACGATCTGTTGCTCCAAGAGCAGTCCCAATAACGTTCTGATGGCAGGGTTACTGAGGTTATGTGGACGTTTTGCTTTTAACCAAAAGTTTTTGGACGTTTGACTTACATATATTACGAGGTTTCGAAGAATTTATTTATTTATTTTTCAGTTATATTTGTTTAGAGTTTGCCCATTTCTATTCCATGCCTTGTAGAATTTCTGCATTTTACAGTCCTGTTCGATGCCATTTTGGAGTTTTGCATTTGACCTTTCGTCACCTTGTGCAGTTTAGTATTTTATTTGTGTCGTCGCTTCGTCTGCCTTGTGAAATTCTGCCCTTTAATTTCTTGGTTGAAGCATTGCACAATTTTGCTCCTTACTTTTTTGTTGTAGTTATGCCTAAATTCCTAGTGTTTTGCATCACGTAACGTATTATATTTGAAAGTTATGGAAAGCAAAACTAATAAACATAAACAAAATACATTTTATTTAATAGGATATTCTAGGTAATAATTAACCACATATTTGATGTAGATCAGACTAGATCTGGTTCCAGATTTTCATTTCTCTGTTACTTTACATATTTCAGGAAAATGCAGTTGATGTTAGAAAACGCTAATAACAGTATTTGGGCAACTATACATGTTGGATCATCGTGTTTCTCTCTCTCTCTCTCTCTCTCTCTCTCTCTCTCTCTCTCTCTCTCTCCAATAAAAATATGTATTTGATGCGTAAAATATTGGTAATTATACTAATCCTGTACGTGGCTGCTATCAGTTTCTGATAGCCCTTCCCTATTATTATCTTTGTTAGTTTCGTGATGGCTTATCCATGTCAGTGTCATTATGGTATAACATATCAGTATATTCATTTGGACCGTGATCAACTGTGGAAAATTAGTGACAGAGCATTTGTATTTAGTTTGAAATAATTTTGATGATTAAATTTGATGGGAAGTTAGTATTATATTAAGTTTTTTTTGTCGCCAGACACAGTGAAATTTGTTGGGCATTTTAAATATACTTGAATTTTCATCTATAGCAATGAAATCTACGATTGTTGTAGTAGACATTTAGTCATTTTAGGCGACAAAATACTGTTGGGAAGAATGTTAATATTTGGCATCCATTTATCCATAGACAATGAAAATTGATGCGAAGATTGCATTGTCTTGTATATTCAGTTATCTTAGGTACAAGGTAATTTTGCTAGTTATCGTAAACAATGAAATTGGGCAAATTTCACTGTATTTGTGTGGAAGCTGCCATTGTGGATAGCTTTCAATCGTCATAGATGATGATATCGTAAAAGAATTGATAGCAGATATTTTGTGTTGAAATCGCTGTAATTAAAGGTGTTTTTACGGTGTAGTGTCAGATAATACTGCTGAGATTTTAAGATAAACAAGGAAAAATTGTAATTCTATTTTAGTCGTAAATTGTGACAATCTTTCTGTTTCTATCAACTGGCATATTGTTAAGTCCAGGAAGCAAATGCTTTTGCTCCTCATTTCATTTTGATCTATTAAGCATTTATTCAGTTTTGGATACATATCAAAAATAGCTATCAGCAAACCTGAGTAATTGTATGTCATAAATGGTATAGGTGAATGTTTTATGCATTTATGCATGTGTCTCTGTGGGGCAGTGCATTAATATCTTCAGTCCAATAACCACAAGAAAGCTGTAGAAAGTTACAATGGGAGTGTACGATGTGAAACTGCGAAGGGTTTCGTTCTATTTCTCTCTGTGCAGAACGTTCGTCCATTGCTACCTTAATTAGGAGATAAAGGCCGTTATTGTTGTCTTGATTTTCTCTACAACATCGCTAAGTGCTTGTTTCTTGCGGGATACTACGCATGCATATGTACGTGTGTATTGCTTTCAGTCACTCTGCATTTCAAGAACGTCGTGTAATAATTGCTGGTGAAATTTGCACAGAAACTGAAAAGAGTAAATGGACAACAGAATGTTTATTATTTGGTCAAAATTAGTATAAGATTTAATGGAAAATATGTATTAGGCAAAGAAGTAATAATTTATCTTTTAATAGTTTATCGTGGGAATATGTTGAATTATTTTTCTGTCGTTTCTCGTAAAATTATTTTGAAGTAAAGGTGAAGAAACTTAAAGCTTTCATTGTTTTGGTCAGCGTAAAAGAAGTAACAATATTTTGTATAATGAGTGATCAGTTCTATCAGTTTCGGGTAGAGCATTGAGACTGCATGGCAATTTTTTCACTGGAAATTTGTTGTAACCGATATGCCCACGCGATTTCAAGAATTTGATGCACCTTTGCAAAGTATAAATGTCAATTTTTTTATATATCCCTGTAAAATTATCGTCAAATAAGCAAGAAGAAGTAATTCCAAAAGCATTCCTTATCTGATTCCTGTATTATACGGAATAACAAATGTAGAACAAATTTGTTTGTGTATCGATTGTTCCTGTCTTCGTACACAATAACTAATTAGTGCTCAGATAGAGATTTTTCTTAGAATCTTTGGTTATGCATTAGAGTTGACAAGCTCGTTGTCTCCGAGGCCAAAGTTTTAATTGAATGATTTTCCGACTCAGGACTGTGATTCTGTGAGGCTTCAAATACATATGACGGGTAAGCCCTGCCTTTATGTATATCTGAATGATCTGAATGACTAGAAGTGGTAATGAAGTAGGTCAAACGTGGGCAAACGCTCATTCCCTGCGATCACAGACTTCTTAACGATACATAAAAGACTGAAGACAGACCTTATAAAAACCGCATTAAGTTCAGCAGTATTGTGTAAGTTTTCTGTCCGAAAATGTTGATGATTTCGATTTTTTTTATGGGAATTGTAACGGATAACCCTACCCATTTTAGGGTGATTAGGCTTCTGCAGTGGAATCTAAGCCTAGACAATTTTCATCGTCAGTTTTAAGCTTATTTTAGAATTGATTTTAAAATGTCACGATAATTTAAATTTGAATATTTTGTAAAAAGAAAAAAAATCCATATGTCATTGATATGATTACGTTAATAAGTCTACTATTCATTCTGAGCGTGGTAGATATGATAAAGCCATAAACTGAGGACAAACATCCATGTCTATCGTGAAATAAAACTTTAAACAAGGAATCAGAATGTTTTCAAAGCAGAATATGACTTAATTAAGTTTCAAATATATATAAAAAAATTCACGTACAATTAAAGTTTTAGTTTTCGTTTTATTGGGTTCGAGGCAGTAAAAACTTAACATCATTTATTGTTTTATTACTGTGAATGATGATACGGTTAATTATTAGGATGTTGGTATGAATACTGTATCAGTAAATGGGATGTCAAAGTTCCACTCAGCAACAAACTCTGTGACAACGAACTTGTCATTATAGTCGGTAATTACTCTGACGGCGCTGTTTATGCATTACAGTCGTACACTGTTATATGTTGCAGCGTAGTGCACTGTCTGCAAGACGATGGAATGATTGAGCGCAGTCTGTAGATATATGCTTTGGTCTAACAAGTTTTAAAAAAATGGAAAGAAATGCAGCGGGGAAGAAAGAGACTTACGAGATGATAGTATGGAATAAGAGAAGTAATTTGCCTCCTGTAGTGTGGACAGACAACGAGAAGGTCTTGTGGTAATTGTGCTCGTTGTTTATTATTATCTTAATTTACTTCACTACTGTGGACTAGATCGCTCTCTAGCTACTACCATATGCCATGAACTGAAACAGTAGTGCTTTTGTCTTTTAGAAATTCTGTGTTAGGGTCTTCATCTAAGATGAATAATTATCACCGAGAAATTGTCTATTTCGGTCTCCTTATCCGTACATGTATATATATATTTTATGAAATTTTAATCGTATATGATTTTATTTAGCAAGTTTCTGGAGATGAGGTTATTAACCCAGCTGATGCTGGTACCCAATCACGGCTGTTTTGCCGTTTGTGTGTGTGTGTATGTTTGCATGTCTCTGTTTATATTGTTGTCTATTTGTACTTATTGGTTAGTATCTCACACTTAGAGTAGGCTTCTTTTCTGGCCCTCTCCACCGGAGGTGCTTTGTGGGACCCATAAATTAATTTTTTATATGCAAATGGAAGCGGGAATATTGAAAGATTCTTGCAGTATATTAATTATCGAATCCGTAATATCGAAACACTTGAGATTTTTTTTTTCCCCCTTGAAAGCCCTCCTAATACCAACTGGGACCTGTCGTGAAATCTTGGTACTCTAAAATTTATTGTTCTAAAACCAACATTCGACTTGCATCTATGATGCTCAGATAACTGAAACTGTATGTAGCTAATCTTGTCTTGATAGTACTAGTTCGTTGCATTATGTACTAGCAAATCGTAAATGCTTTAGACATCCAGTCTTCATAGCTTGATGTCATGCCATATTTTTTCAAATATTATTCTAGCTTTTAAAGGTTACTAGTGCATATCAAACTGCACAAGGTTATCGCTATCCTGGGTTCCAAAAACCTACGATAATCTCTTCGCTCCGTTTACTATATTTGTAAGTTACAAATTTGTGTCGAACAAGAGTATTTACAGCAGGCCACCCTAACAGGATTTAGTGATTTCGCCTCAGGAAGTGTGATTTTCTTACCCAGTCACTTACGATGTTCTTCAGCTCCTGGTATATTGTTTAAAATGTCCCATCATGAACAAACTCAGCACAGCATTTTCTTTCTTATGGTTTCCCGGTTACACCATGTATCATTTCCATATTGCAAAACATTGTGTTAGACTGATTTGTAATCATACTGTCTTTAATTGATGTCAGTCTATTAATTTTCCAAATTTTATTTTCCTTCTTCATGTTTAATTTGCGTTTTTCAATATTTCATTATATTCCTTTGTCAGAGGGGCCAAATATTTGGTTCTGATTCTGATTCTTGAAGACTGGATACAAAAACCGTTCTTTTTTTATAAATGTTTAACTTTGATACATCTTCAATAAAAAATATTAATGTACCTTAATTATCAAAACTTTAAGAATGACAAGTTTCCTTATGGAAACATGTATTTAAGTTTTACAGTTATCTGCAGAAAAGCATATTTGGAATTGCATAAGAAAATTAGATGAGATATTACCCCTGCCCGATATGTATTGCTTTATGGTCAAGGATGTCGACCAGAGAGCAAAGTTTCCAGCAGAATATTATGAGTCAGAATGCCAGATGAAGTTAGAAATTATTCCATAAGAGAAGTTACCCAAGTTCCACATGTACCTAGATGACTTGATAAGGAATTGATAATGGGAGGGAAATGGAGATGGCTTGGAAGTGTCCTTCACAACACCACAGGGAGAATAATGCATGTTAGTGTCGGCTGGGTTAAGAGCTGGAAGACCCAAACCTACTTGGATGAGAACTGAGAGAGAAGGTTGGAAATGAGTAGAGATCTGTGGAAGTGAACGCACGGAAAAGGCTATTACACACACCCACACTCCCACGTGCATGCATACTACATTATATATATATAATATATATATATATATTATTTATATATAATATATATATATAGATATATATATATATATATATATATGTGTGTGTGTGTGTGTGTGTGTGTGTGTGTGTGTCAAAGATTGAAACTGGGTTGCCTATACACATGTTTTTTATATATATATATGTATATATATATATATATATATATAATATATCTATATATATGTACATATATATATATATATATAGATATATATAATTTATAATATATATATATGGCACAGATTGAAACGGGGTTACCTACACACGTTTATATATACATATTTATATATATATTGGCAACGACTGAAAAGGGTTACCTATACAAGTTTATTTATATATACTATATATATATATATATATATGTATGTATGTATATGTATATACATATATTATATATATATATATATATATATATATAACAAACATGTATAGGCAACCCCTTTTCAGTCTTTGCCGCCCATTCGGTAGTAAATAGACTCTCCTTGCACCCTAACATAGGAAATATGGGATACAGAGTGGTATGCATTGACTCAGTAAATCGTATAGGAAATTATAGCGAACGTGGAAAGGGGATTATGTTTTTTCGTTGCATACCAAGAGATCGGAGAGAGTCGAATCTGCTCACTTCTGACTGCAACCGTTGGGGGAAGTAGGTGAGAGCGAACCACTTAAATGGGAAAAATGACGAGACTTCTACAGGGGAGACCAACATTAGAGTGAGGGTGTTGTAGTCAGGGGAAAAGAACCGGTGAAATGAGACCTCATATTTTCCTTCTTCCATTTATTTCTTTAGGGATTATCTTTATCGTGGTGACTATTGTGTGTTTTAGCCGGTTTGTTAATCTCAAAGGCTCGGTATTTTAGTTTTAGGAATTTCCACTTTTTAGCGGATTCATTCACTCTTCTTTTGGTTTTCATTCACTCTTCTTTGGGTAATAGTAAGCGGCCGTGAAGGGTAAAAATATTGCTTTTTCCTCTCTCTCTCTTTTTAAAGTGTTGAATAATTAGTGAAGAATTTCTTATCAGTGGTTCGCCTGGCTTCATATTCAGCGGATGCTGACAGGTTGCTGTCAGGTTGCTTTTGTGTTGCTAAATTTTATCCCTAAGTAGTATCAATATATAATGTTTGATCAGTCTTAAAGCAAAGCCACTGTGGTGCGTTTGTTTGATGGTTTACGAGAGAGAGAGAGAGAGAGAGAGAGAGAGAGAGAGAGAGAGAATGTCTTCAAATCCGGTAAAGAGTAGGGATGGGTCGATGGTGCTTAAGTACCTTCTCCCTGAGTCTTCATTTTCTTCCTCAGTTTTTCTGATCTCTGTGATATATTGCTTCCATAGAGAAGCTGGACGGGAGTTGCGTATTCACCCTTGTCTTCCAGCTTTCATGGCATAGCAAACAAAATAGAGATGGGTTTTGATGATTGTGAAAGGTAAGGAACCCATGGTCAAACGAGAGGAATGCAAGCACAGATGCAATACAATAATCATAATAATTACCGTGTTTTCTTTTTATATAAAAAATAGGGATTTTTTTTTACTATTGATTTGTTCGTCATTGCATTTTGTGTGTGCGCGCGCGCAAACCATTTTCGTTAGTTGAGGGGCGGATTGCTCATCAGAGACAAGCAACACAGTAGATATTACCTAGTTCATACTTTTACTGGTGAAGTAAGGATGAAATTCTTTTGTAGAAAAGATGCACAGCATCACCTTGTATATGTACAAACTCGGAAGTTTCATTACCATCCTGACAAACACCCCACAATGCTTATATCTCTATGTTATCTCACACTTTATAGGTCTTACCATCCTTCCCTGTCATGCTTCTAAATTATGCACTGTCTTCCACAACCCTTTCCACACGACCTAAACACTATTATTTAAACTTTTTACCATTTCTTGTTAACCGTTTCCTGAAATGATTTCCATGTTTCTTGCCCTTGCATTTCTACATACTCCACTGATTCAATACCTTGAACTCTAACTTTTCAGCATTCAACATTTGCTCTCAGTTTTCATGGAGGAGAGTTGGCTGAGCAACCCAGGCATAGACATTGTTCACTTCCTAATCATTTTGTCGCCTCCTGGTTCCTTACTCTACCTATTATCTCATCTTGTCTCATTATACCGTCATCAATTAATCTTTTCCCTAAATTTCTTTATGAATCAACCGCTTCTGCTCTTCCACCATCCATACAGCATTTGATTGCTCTGTATGGTTTCCAGTCACGTCAGTCCTAATACTTTTACAATGAAAGTTCACCTTTTACAAACACTCTCAGTCTCTCGCTAATCCGGGCAGTTTTTATTCACTATTCTTAGTCAACACTGTATCCTATGTTCCACTCTATATCAGACGTGACCTATTTTCGTGCTCGCGAATTTGCCCTTACGTCATGCTTCTTATTTTATCCTCTCCCATCACGCCATCCCATAAAAATAATGAATTAGAGTCGAAACATAACATACCCTTGTCTCAAGCCCTGGTGATATAAATATGGATACTTGCTTGTTATATAATATTTACATACATTATGTTCTTACTAATTCCTCTTGATAAAATGGTACTCTAGGAGAAGTGTGTCAAAGTGAATAGTTGAGGAGACGAGGTAGAATGCACTCAGAAGTTCTCATCAAACACTTTGCTGCTGTTGATTTCAAAGAACAGAAAAAAAAAAAAAAAAAAAAAAAAAAAAAAAAAAAAAAACTAGAAAATAGAAACTTGTGTTGATGGACTATGAGTATTTTTTTTATGTTGGGTTGGCTAATGCGACATGCGTTCGCTTTGTCTATTTCGAAAGTAGAGCGCGTTTCCATTTCAGAGGGATTACTTAATGAGCAAATAAAAAAAAGAGATCATATTTGGATGTGAGTTTAGTGTTACAATGTGACGTGAAATATCAAAATCAAATGAAGATGGATGTTTATATTCCATATCCAAATATTGAGAAGGATATATACATTTACTCCACCTAACCTTCAGAAAAAGTTGCAGGCGTTGGTAGCCCGTTTAGATGTAGACTTTCTTAGAATTCATGAGAGCGCCTCAGAGAGAGAGAGAGAGAGAGAGAGAGAGAGAGAGAGAGAGAGAGAGAGAGAGAGGGGGGGGGGCATGAATTAAAGGAGACTTTTATTTGTTTAGATACAAGAGTATGTTGTTCTTGCTTTAGTGTAGTATATGTTATTCATTATCACTTAGTTGCTGTGGCATTTGTTGTTACATGGTTAGGAACTTTGCTTTACAAGCAGAGTTGCCAACAACGTGTTTGTTGATCACTGGAATATTAGCTGCTGCATGTGGAGTTGCCAATTGTCTCCCTAAGGTGCGTTTCCATTGCATAGGCTAAACGACTGTAGCCGCGCTACAGTTGCCTATTCAATTTTGAGTATCACGACTTTGGTTGTCTTGTTTCATCAGTTTCGTAGTTCATGCCAAGGCGGAAGCTCCTGGGATACCTTTTATCTTCTCGAGGGAAAAGATGAAGTATGTTTGATATTATATGATAAATTAAAAAGAAATGAACCTCATTAGATGTACCCTCTAATACCATACGTGCTTCTGTTTGAGCTGATATATGCCAGCTTTGCTTTCCGCAAACATGTTCTGTAGAACAAGCCTAAACTGTGGGTAACTATTACGTGATACTGTCTGCCTAACTTCCACGCTCTTTCATGTTTTTCTAATGGGACAGCTAATCCTCGAATACTTCTCAAAGTATTAATTGCAGCAAGGGATGAATTTTATTTTATCTTCCATTACCTTTTAATTCCGTACATATTCCTGTATATTTTACTCATAATAGTATTGTTATATTTAGGGAAAGGTTGACGTTGCTATTACTATCTGGATGTTTTGACACTAATGATTAACTGTTACAATCAATATAAGTTGAAGAGAGAATGGTCTAGTTAGACTGATGGTTCCGATAGGGAAATAATGGACCCCGTAAGTAGTACAAATATTTGTGTTTTATTTTTTAAGTTTGTGTGAACTTGGAAATTTTGCACTTTTATTCACTGCATTTCAGCATTTGGTTGTGTATGTTTTTTTCCTTTACATACTTTTAGATTGCAATTAAGCATTGTCTTAATTACTGTGCACCTTTGTAGCTATAATTATGTTAACAATACACCTACCCTACCTATATAGAAATTTAATGCTGTGTTGTCATAGACCAAATGAAAACTGACTATCCATAACATTCTGTTGTAGTCAAAACCCACTGCGGTAAACGAAGAAATTTATGTAGTAGTTAGTGGAATGTGGAGTCGCAGTCAGGGTGGAAGGTGGATGGGGCAGCTCTGAAGCATCCTGCCAATCAATAACCAATCACCTGGTTATTGTTATAAGAAATCTTGTCCTTATTTATCCGGAACAAGGAAGTGGAATTTTGTTTCGCAATAAAAATTACTTCACGAAAGCGGACGAGATGGACAACTTATAGTCTTCACTACGAAGGGTTTAGACTTTCCTGTAATTTGCGGCCTAAGTAGGTATTTAATTCTAATCCAAAAATTTGCATTTTCACGATTAATTTCGAGGTTAAGGGTAATCCTGAGAATGCGCATATTCGAGCGTACTACTGGTCAGTTATTTGTTTACCAGTGACTTCGTTTTCGAGTAATTAATGATGTGACACAATATACCTCTCTCTCCTCTCTCATCCTCTCTCTCTCTCCTCGTCTCGTCTCTCTCGTCTCTCCTCTCTCTCTCATCTCTCCTCATCTTCTCTCTATATATCTATATATATTATATATATATATATATATATATATTATATATATATATATATATATATATATATATATATATATATATATGTATGTATACACATATATAAAACTTTAAATAGATTTTTTATTAAAGCCGTATGGTCATTAAAATGAACATTAACAAAGATTAGTGCTACCTTGTTATATTTATATGAAAATAAAATGTTCTGTAGGGTCCAAGTACAATGTTTTGATCTTTGTGTTATGCGTTTGTAATAACGAATGGAAGGAGGTGATCTACCAGATTGTCCTCCTTTTTCCTGACGTTTGAATGGTATTAAGAAAATATGGCAGAAGTACTAATCGTCTTGGAGTCTCAGCCTTGTGTAGCCAGCCTGTAGTGGTCTCATTTGACATATCATTGTTGGAAAACGTCTATGGTATGCTTGACTGACAGACCTCGGTTAAATTTTTGTCCTTTTCTCCTCATTCTGTTTGCAAGGCACCGTGTGTTCCAGGAAATATTTATGGTGATTAAAAGATAACATTTTTTATTATCCAATGTATGTGAGAGAGGGTAGGGAATAATGATAAGCTTAACGCCGGGACAACTATGGCCATCTACTCGAGATGGGTCTAACTCTGAATATAGGAGCAACGTTCCTCATGAAAGAAAGGATGATTGGGAGTTATATAGCTGTACAACTGGATGCCTTACAATCGCTAATTCCTTCTTTCAGAAATAAAAGATCAAGGAAACATCGAAAGGATTCCATTACTTGCGAATAGAGGGAAAGAGAGAAACAATAACACGTGAGTAATCAGTGTTTCGTCAAAATTTGTACCAATAGATAAGAGAAAATTGTATGGCCTCGTCGTGGTAATCATCAGCTGGCTTGGGAGAAATCATTCATTCTCTCTCTCTCTCTCTCTCTGATAATGATATAGAAGTAAGGGACGAAAATAGTGAATATTTAGCTGACATAGAAATTAATGAAGCTGATATTGTGCAGGCAATTAATGAAATTAAAAATGGAGCTGCTGCGGGGCCTGATGGAGTTCCTGCTATTTTGTTAAAGAAAGTAGTTCATTCTATCGCAAAGCCACTTGCAATATTATTAAGACAAAGTGTAGATACAGGCAAGATTTATGAGGAGCACAAATTAGCATATATCACCCCTACTTTCAAAAGTGGATCAAGACTAATAGAGGCAAGTAATTATAGGCCTGTGAGTCTAACGTCACATATTATGAAAGTGTATGAAAGGGTAATGAAGAAAAATATTATGAAACATTTAATAAAAAATAATTTGTTTAATATAGGACAACACGGTTTCGTACCCGGAAAAAGTACACAAACCCAACTGTTAGTCCACCGTGAGAACATATTCAAAAATATGAAAAGCGGAAATGAAACAGATGTGGTTTATCTAGACTTTGCAAAAGCTTTTGACAAAGTAGACCATAATATATTAGCGAAGAAAATTAGAAAACACAATATCGTGGATAAAGTAGGAAGATGGTTAAAAGAATTTTTACACAACAGAAAACAGATAGTTATTGCAAACGATGAGAAATCGGATGAAACCAAGGTAATATCCGGTGTGCCACAAGGTACGGTGTTAGCTGCAATACTGTTTGCTATTATGAGTAGTTTCGCTGATGACACATGAATAAGTAGAGAAATTACTTGTGATGAAGATAGGAACGCTCTACAAAGAGACCTTAACAAAGTATATGATTGGGTAGAGGTAAATAGGATGGTATTTAACTCTGATAAATTTGAATCAATAAATTATGGAGACAGAGAAGGAAAGCTATATGCATATAGGGGACCTAATAATGAGACAATCACAAATAAGGAAGCAGTTAAAGACCTTGGTGTGATGATGAATAGGAACATGTTATGCAATGATCAAATAGCAATTCTTTTGGCAAACTGTAAAGCAAAAATGGGAATGTTGTTACGGCACTTCAAAACAAGAAAAGCTGAACACATGATTATGCTTTATAAAACATACGTTCGTAGTCCACTTGAATATTACAATATGATATGGTACCCACACTATCAAAAGGATATTGCACAAATAGAGAGTGTACAAAGGTCCTTTACAGCTAGAATAGAAGAAGTTAAGGACCTTGACTACTGGGAAAGACTACAATCCTTAAAATTATATAGTCTAGAAAGGAGAAGAGAACGCTACATGATAATTCAGGCATGGAAACAGATAGAAGGAATAGCAGAAAACATCATGGAACTAAAAATATCAGAAAGAGCAAGCAGAGGTAGATTAATAGTGCCCAAAACTATACCAGGAAAAATAAGGAAAGCACACAGGACATTAATCCACTACGCACCAGCATCGATAATGCAGCGTCTATTCAATGCCATGCCAGCTCATCTGAGGAATATATCAGGAGTGAGCGTAGATATGTTTAAGAATAAGCTCGACAAATATCTAAACTGCATCCCAGACCATCCAAGATTGGAAGATGCAAAATATACCGGAAGATGTACTAGCAACTCTGGTAGACATTAGAGGTGCCTCACACTGAGGGACCTGGGGCAACCCGAACGAACTGTAAGGTCTGTAAGGTCTCTCTCTCTCTCTCTCTCTCTCTCTCTCTCTCTCTCTCTCTCTCAACTTTCATAGTCATTACTCATAGGAGTACTCGGATCATTTGTTTTCTTGGAGAAGTAAGACGTATTGATTAGAAACTTTCCAAGCATTTTATTTTGCTGCTGCTCAAACTTCCTTGTCGTCGTCATATTGCCGGAGATTTCCTTTTTTCCCCGTTTTTTCTTTCTATTGGTTGATCGTCCAATACCTTCTCCCGCCAGTTGACTGGTCACCCAACCCCCTTCCCTTCCCTTCTCCTCCACTCTTTTACTACTCCCCATTATTGTGTGTGTTACTTCCCTTTCTGTGGAGCTGACAGGAAGCTTCCCATCTCCCTTAAGAGCCTTATAAGAGCTTCACTTACGCTCCACTCGCTTGGCCCATCCGCAAGAATTAGGAGCACCGGATACTTCCAGGGAGAGCGAGGGGGGTGGGGGGAGGCTTTCCTCGGGAAGATAAGTTATTTGCAAGGAATGGAACTCCTGAAGGACTTGTGTGGTCGTTTTCGGATTGACTGCCTTATTGATTGGTTTATCGGAACACATATACACGCACGTACACACTCTTGAAAAAACTATACAGGAAAATTTGGTAATGAAACTCAAACGAGTAAAATTCGTAAATTTAATTACAGATTGAAAACATTTTTAAGTTAAGATTAAATCTGTTTCAAATTTCTTGAAAGAATGTTCGGTTTGGACTACAAGAGTTGTTTGAGATTATCCTTAGGGGAACCTACCTTGTGTCAAAGGGTAACGACAAGGTGTTGGGAGTTTCGGCCCTTCCCAATTTCCCTCAACTTCAAGAGGGCCCTAAAGAAAAACGAGCAAAAACAATATTATGCACCTAATAATGATAAAATTGAATAGCAACGGCAAGGGGCAACTACCGCAATAACCTAAAATAGCATAAAGCACAGCTCGAAATAATATATATATATATATATATATATATATATATATATATATATATATATATATATATATATATATATATATATATATATATATATATATATATATATATTATATATATATATATATATATATATATCTTACCACCCTTTTATTAAAAGTACACAAATTGGAAACCCTTGCCTGTTGTCAATGGTGCCCTCTGTCTGCAAACATGTCATTAGGCTATTAAGATCACGTAAGTATAAAAATATACTATTTATTACCCAAAGCAGATGAATATAGAATAGAACAAAATGATTAACAAATCATAGTGACAAAAACCCAAATCTGCACGTAAAGAAAACTAGTAAGTTATCACACTACCCTCCTGACTAAGAATTCACTCCCAGACCCAGAATGTCAATAGGTTCATTATTTTAGTCATGTTAGAGAATCCCGTCTCTAGTACCATGGAATAGAACCCATTTGTAATAAAGATAACAATGGATAAAAGATACACTTCACACTACTCTTTTCAAAGTAATTAAGTAAAAGAATGTATTTCACACTTCTCTCTCTTTTCAAAGGTAACGGTTTTCTAAGTCTTACAAAATATGTGTCATACCTTTACGATGGGGGTTTTCTCTCCCGACACCTGACGTGTACCAACTGACCTCTTTCTTCTCACCAAAAGGAATGTGACTTTCGCAAGTGCCCTGGTCTATTAGACCTGTAACATCCATACAAACGAATGTACATGCTTGACGACAAGACAAGCAGTCTCTCGGTTAAACCGCTTACGTACCAAATTCCTTCACTCAAGAAAGCTGCCCCTACAGTTCAGCCTGTCTCCAAGCAAGACATGATATGTGATTCACTAACATTACACACTTGTAAGATGGCTTGGCCACCTATGTCCTCTGTGCACTCCTGTCGCACACCACATCAGCAACTAATGCACAATGTATCAATTTACCATATGACTTAGGGCTACCTTCGTTGCTGGAGCCCTTGTGCTTCGTCGAATGCACAAAAGTTTAAGAACTCCTAGCGCACAAATTGTGATCAGTATAGCATCTAACATGATCATTAATATTGGTAAAGGTGTAACGTTAACTAAAGAAAGGCTCATCCTCGTCACTAAGATAAGCAGAACTCGACGAATAGTTGTAGACGCAGGTCGAGTGCATAAACCAACTTGGAACAACTCAGCACGCGCCATTATTCAGCGTCTGCGACCCTCATGAGTGTATCCAACACCCTCTCGTCGCGAAACTGTAGATTCGACGTTTTCTACTGAAGGAAACGTGGTCACCACCCCGTTGTCAAGGAAATATCCCGTGACTTCTATGCAAGTGCTACTCGCACCCACCTCATTGAAGATTGTAGACTCCTGATTTATCCCAGAACGTATCCTGAGACGATATATCGAAGACATCTCATCCTTTGCAAAGGCAGTCCATAGAAACGCCATTCATGTGTAGACTTGACTCGACCTCTGGTACTGTAGAACAAAGTTGTTTCCATCGCCATCATCATGTAGAGTTGGGAATTCTCTAAAGTCATTGTGTGTCCGTATTTAAAAGGTCTACATGGTCATAAAATAACTAAAGTCTTGCTTTACCCCACAAATCCGTCATTAATTAATATACTCAATCTACTAGTCAAATATTAAAAATTCCTTGCTAAACAAAATATAATCTTTACCCACTGAATCCTCACAAATAATCCCATATCTGACAAACACACTATCAAAAGAGAACCCATAATGTCTAACAGCAAAAACCCTTTTTATGGTTTATATAACTAACCTCCATAAAATATAATGCCGAACACCCCTTCTATCTAACCCACATACCGCGACAAATTATATCTCCTATCTAAAATAAAAATGCTATTTAGAGCTTAACCCCCTTACAACCTCTCTCGTAAGAAAAGAAAAAAAAAAGAAAAAAGGGGAAAAAATAAGATAATGACAACAATAATAAGTGAACTTTCCCCCATTACACAGTGCACATAAGAGAAAAAGAAACATATATAATTCAATATCTTTCCCAAAATGGAATGTGTACCATTACGGAATTTGCTACCGCAGCAATCCCATCGACCAGAAACAACTGGAAAAGATACCCCTTACATGATACATTCCTGTGGAATGCCATAATCAACATCTACGAGAATAGTGCAAATCCCCGAGTAATCAACTTCAAAGGGAAAAATCCGCAACCGGATTCATTACAGCAACATTAGCAAAACAAATCCACCTGTGAACACCTCAGGTGCTTCGAACTGTGCACCATAGTCAGACTTGCAATGCCAAAAACTCATGATTCTCAAAAAAATGTTCTATACTGAAACCACATCAGCACATTCCACAAAACTATCTCCAGGATAAGACCAAGGTGCTCCAAAATTATCTCGAAGACATAATTCTCCCAAACGATACTGCCCGATTATATAAAAATTATCACCTATTCGGGATAAAAAAACTACGATAAACTCACAATTCCACAATTATATACCGCCAAAAAAAAAAAAGTAACCCCCAAGGATTAATGCCATCTCCTTATATATATATAAATCACCATCTTGATAATAACACCACTCCAGTGATAAAAATATTTCCTCCATTTAATTAATAACCCCACGCAAAAAAAAAAAAAAAATCATCCCCCCAAAAAAAGTTGTCATTAAATCATAACTTTCCATGACATTACCCGAATTATATTAACCCCAATGTCATCTATTCCGCTCGTGAAACCCCAAAAATTCAGCCCCAAATATCATACACACAGGAATAATCACATGTTTATCATCACGTTTCTCAGCTAAGAAACATTTGCCATATTACAACACATTCCCATGTAAAATATTAACCCCGAAATCTTACGCCCAAAACGCCGCAGATTTGCACATAATAAGAAAAAAACAGTAGAAGGAAATAAAAGAGAAAAAAAAACGTGAAAGCATTCCGCCACCAAATTGCCAAAAAACAGACAGCAAGAAAAAAAAGAAAAGAAATGCAATTGCGCAACAATATATTAATCACCACAACCATTTCTTTTCAATTTCGAGATATGTGTTAACCTCGACCGACCTGTTTTTTCCTCTAAGACTACAAATCTGTTTCCAATTTTCTCTTCAATGACTTTAAAAGGACCTTCAAACTTCGGGCCTAATTTGTAATTTAGTTCATTTCTCACGTTAAGTTTTAAAAATACCTTGTCTCTGACATTGATCTTGGGATCAGATGTTTTACTATTACTCTTCTGTACCATATCTCTGGTTGTGGATTCGAGATTACGGCGGAGACAAGCATGTCTCTCTCTCGCTGTGGATACCAACGCCTCGATCGTATCCTCCCCATGATGAGGTATAGTTAGCAACTCAAATGAGCCTCGTGCTGGACAACCAAACAAAGCTTCAAATGGGGACATTTTAATGGAATCACTAACCATAGTGTTAATACTATGTCTAACAACATTAACATATCTGTCCCAATTCTTATCATTACCACCTACAGTTTTCCTGAGAGCCTCGAGCACTTTCCTGTTTGCCCGTTCGCACAACCCATTAGCCTCGGGTCTGTATGGAATAATTGTTACTTTCTGTATCCCCATGACTTGAGCTAAATATTCCAAGGTTTTGTTCACAAATTCCCTCCCATTGTCGGTTAATAGAACTTCAGGTGAGCCATATCTGCAAATGATACCATTGAAAAACGCTATGGCTACTTCTTCGGCCGTTTTATGCTGAAGTGGGAAAATTTCTACTATCCTTGTAAGTTCATATATTATCACTAACAAGTACTTGTTCGCATACATAGATTCACAAAAATTCCCCAGGATATCCATATGTATTCTCTGAAAAGGTCTACTCAGTATAGGATACAATCCTAATTTGCATGAAGTTGTCCTTGCAGGCTTACATGCGTTGCACACCATACAATTCCTTACAAAATTTTCCACATCTTTCCCCATGTTTTTCCAAATGTATTTAGCACGAACCTCATCATACGTTTTTTCTATTCCCAGGTGTGGACTACCGAACCTGCAATGAACTATATCCAGAACCACTGGAATTAGGACCTTCAGAATTACGATCTGTGTCGTATCTCCTTTACTTTCACTGGTTCTCAACTTATATTTAATTTTCCTAACCAATAGATTACCTTCCAACTCCAAACCCGAAAAAGGGAACTTATAACGTTTCCTAACTAATTCCCCTCTTAGAAACGCTTTTGCATCTGCTAGAATCTCGTCTTCATCTTGCCTTTGCTCTATGAGAGGTATATCCCATTGTATGGCCTCGCTAGTGACTGGCGCGACTTGAAACCTTCTGTGTCATGAAAACTCCTGCTGAGAGCATCAGCAACCACGTTAAATTTGCCCTCTATATATTTGAGCTTTGCATCAAAATCTCTGATAGTTAAAAACCATCGAGCTCTTTTAGGCGACAAATCGGGTTTATTAAAAAGATCTAGTAATGGCTTGTGGTCTGTAAGAACTTCTACTTTATTCCCCATCAGTAACATTTTAAAATGAACTAAGCTCGACACTATTGCAAAGGCTTCTTTATCTATGGTGGCCATGGATCTCTCGTTGCTGCCCTTTGTCCTGAACTTCCTGCTTTAAAAAGCTATAGGATGGAATTTCCCATCGAACTTTTGCATAAGGCAAACACCTATACCTTCCTGGCTTGCATCAGTCACTAATGTAAAAGGTTTGCTAAAATCTGGAAACTTCAAAACGGGGATTCATTAGCGCGTCCTTGAGCTTTTGAAAACTCTGCCTGGGGTTCCTTCCATTGAAATTGAACGTCTTCCCGCAATACATCAGTTAGGGGAGCTGCTATATTAGAGAACCCTTTCACAAACCTCCTGAAGAAACCATGCGATAACCAGGAATGACTTAATCTCTTTCTTTGATCTGGGGGTGCGAAAATTCGCTATTGCTTTGACTTTATCGTCATTTACTCTAACCCCTTCCTTAGATATGATGTGGCCTAGATATGTGATCTGCTTTTTCAATAACAAGCACTTTGCTAGCTTAATTTTCAACCCCGCTAATCTAAGCCTCCTAAGTACTTCTGTAAGCACTTCCAGGTGTTTTGCGATCGTGTCCGTTGCGACCAGGATCCCATCCATATACACAGAAACATTTTTTCTCATTTCCTTCAATTTAACTTTTACCATAGTCTTCGAACCAGGTAGTAACATGATATCTTCGGATAAAACACCTTTATATTTGTGGTTAGTACCTCCTCTTTCCACCGCCCCATACACATTACCACCCTCAGTATCATCCCCAGCGTTGTTAGTATCAGAAATAACATCAATATTAGTATCAACATCACCATCCAAAGTATCATCACCACCATTGGTATCACTGTGAACTCTGATAGAACCCCCGTAATCATTTCCCATATCAGCAACGTGGGTTTTAATATTACCTTTCTCCATAACACTCGTATCACCGCCGTTAATATCACCGAGCACATCTCCACTTTCAATAACCTCCATGTCCTCCGTTCTATTCACATCCTCATAAGGCAGAAAAACACCAGGTATCCTGACTATTATCTCATTAACACCCGCATGGATCGAAATCTTGTCTTCTACAAGCAGGATGACCCAGCTAAAGTCTGTTGCCCAACGCAATTCCTTTCATTACCAAAAATGGTTCTGTTAACACTCTGTCACCAAGAGTAAACTGTATTTGAACACAACCCAGGGTATTTAATCTATGGGCTTGCACACCACACACCGTCTCCGTTGAGGGTTGCAAAGGGTAATTGGAATACATGGATTGATACAAATTATAGTCCATTAGATTTATTGACGCCCCCGAGTCTATAGATATTGGGATATCCACATCCCCTACTGTTCCATAAACTATAGGCCTGGGCTCTGGGGCGTCCCCTACGAGACCACAATGGCATGTACCAACCACCTGTACCCTTTTTGTTGATCGGGCTTCCAAAAATTTCGCCGATCCCTTTGCCCTCTGGTTTGAGCTGCCTGGGGAGTTCTCACATTATAATTACCAGAACCTTGAGGTGTAGGCCTCGCATCTTTCCGTATCTGAGACGGACAAGACTGCCCATAATGACCAGTGCTCTTACACATTCCACAATATTTAACCCTACACAATTTCTTTGGATGCCCTGGTTTATTGCAGTTGAAACAGCGCAACTGCTGTTGTTTTTGATCGATCGATCTTTTGTTATATTCAACTTTTGCACACAGATGAGGAGGAGAAAATTCTGTCTCTCTTTGCACTCTATGCCTCGGGCCTGTCCCATTAAAAATTGTACTATCTACAGTGGGACATTTAGACATATGTTTCTCAATTTGGGCATAAAGTAATTCTTTGTCTGAAGTAGGTTCAATCTTTTCATCAAAGCTATTCACTATTGCATCTGGTACATCGTGCAAGAGCAGGGAAAAATAGACCAGTTTATGAATGTTATCAAGAGAGACATTACTCCCTGTAACCCATTTAGATGTTTTCAATTTTCCTACCCAATCCTTTGAGCCATAAGCCGTTTTCAAAAATGCTTGGAAATCCATTCAGGTACGACATTTTGTAAATTGGAAACTCCTGCAACGATGGGAGAGATCTCCCTTATTGAAATCTAGCAAAGCTTTCGCCTCTGTTAATGCCTCTATATCGTCCGATATATTCTTTCCCGCTAAATAATTATTCACCCCTTCAATAAAAATTTAGACAGGTTGTGAAAGAACACCATCTATCATCCCTCTGAAAGGACTCACGTTGCACTTACGTTCATTACGTGATGTAGTAGCATTGTGGTACTCTTTAGTATCCACCATCTTTCTGTTTCCGAAAGCTCTTTTGTTCTATAAGATTCCCCCGATCTCAATAACATCAATGTATTTATATACACAAAACCCAATCCAGAAAAATTAATACAAATTTTCCCCCAATGATGGATAACAAAAGGCAAACACGCCCCACACCCAGTATATCATCCCACGAAAGCAACAACAAGAAAAAATAGGGAGGGGATAGAAAAAGGAAAACAAAATGCAAGACGCTTACTAAGCAATACACCCCGGCGACCGTCTCACATACACCAACACTCACCTCTCTCTCTCTCTCTCTCTCTCTCTCTCTCTCTCTCTCTCTCTCTCTCTCTCTCTCTCTCAGGGCGACTCACAACAAGACTCCGCCCGAGTAAATTCGCCACAAACAAACAAAAGGAATATAAACAAAATAAAAGTAAAAAAAATATAAAAGATAAAAAGGAGAGAATAAGGAAGAAAACTTGAAAATACACTCACATCTTCATATGACTGGAAACCGAATTCGTATACGCACCGCAAATATGCGTGACCTGTTTACCGCACTTGTGAAACACTTTAATACATCGAAAATTAAACTTGTCCCCTTCACGTTTTAAAACACTGGTATTCAAGAATCCCAAGATAGCTGACACTGACTTAGCCCGAGAGACGTACAGCTTCCCACTGCCCAACACATTGAATCAGCAAAAAGAGCCCCTAGTTACCTGTGACATGATTATAACCCCTTTTCCTACCAAAAAAACATCTATGTCTAACTAGTCACCAGTCTCTTAATTAGCGTACCTACAGCTTATAAAATATATAAAAAGCCTCTTAAACCGCCTGCCACCACTCTTACCACCCTTTTATTAAAAGTACACAAATTGGAAACCCTTACCTGTTGTCAATGGTGCCCTCTGTCTGCAAACATGTCATTAGGCTATTAAGATCACGTAAGTATAAAAATATACTATTTATTACCCAAAGCAGATGAATATAGAATAGAACAAAATGATTAACAAGTCATAGTGACAAAAACCCAAATCTGCCCATAAAGAAAACTAGTAAGTTGTCACTCTACCCTCCTGACTAAGAATTCACTCCCAGACCCAGAATGTCAATAGGTTCATTATTTTAGTCATGTTAGAGAATCCCGTCTCTAGTACCATGGAATAGAACCCATCTGTAATAAAGATAACAATGGATAAAAGATACACTTTACACATCACTCTTTTCAAAGTAATTAAGTAAAAGAATGTATTTCACACTTCTCTCTCTTTTCAAAGGTAACGGTTTTCTAAGTCTTACAAAATATGTGTCATACCTTTATGATGGGGGTTTTCTCTCCCGACACCTGACGTGTACCAACTGACCTCTTTCTTCTCACCAAAAGGAATGTGACTTTCGCAAGTGCCCTGGTCTATTAGACCTGTAACATCCGTACAAACGAATGTACATGCTTGACGACATGACGAGCGGTCTCTTGGTTAAACCGCTTACGTACCAAATTCCTTCACTCAAGAAAGCTGCCCCTACAGCTCAGCCTGTCTCCAAGCAAGACATGATATGTGATTCACTAACATTATACACTTGTAAGATATATATATATATATATATATATATATATATACTATATATATATATATATAGAGAGAGAGAGAGAGAGAGAGAGAGAGAGAGAGAGAGAGAGAAATATATTCAGTATTTATAGGAAATCCACAAATATGTGTTCTTATGTGCTTTGCGGATTACGAGTCCACAATATCTTAACCAAGAAATAGAATACATAAAGAAGATAGGAAATGATCCCTGCTACCCACCTCATATAATTGAATTATGTTATCAAAAAGCTCACAAAAAAGTTTTATAGTGTTGTTAATTATGGAAAAGAAACCCCAAAAAATGTACTTAGCTTCCCATACTTTCGTGGATTTGAAACCATAAAATCAATATTTAAATTTTTTATGTCAATATTGTAGTCTCTTATAACAATACATTAAAGATATGCTAATTAAGGATAGTACCGTAACAAATAACAACATTTACAAAATTCCTTGTATGGATTGCCCGTCTTTTTATGTCAGTCAATCAAGCAAAAATTTAGATGGACGAAATAAGCAGCATATGTATTCAGAACATCCCAGACTTCAAATGCACTATTTATCCATCTGAGCGAAAAATCTCATTGTATAAATTGGGGTGATAGCTCTGTAATTGCTAGGTCTATTGATTATGTTTCAAGAAATATACTGGAATCCGCAATTATACAAATCGCTAATAAAAAAAACCTAAATCTTAGTCAGGGATTGTACCATTTGGACCCATATATTTGTAAAGTGTTTATGAAGGACCTTAAAATAAATTAATTAACTACTGATTATTAGTCCACATGTCTTCTCTCTCTCTCTCTCTCTCTCTCTCTCTCTCTCTCGTCTCTCTCCTCCTCTTCTCGATCTCTCTCTCTCTCTCTCTCTCATGCTCGCTATATTTATATATTTTTTTCGTTTCTCATTTTTGTAAATTTCATGTTACTAATACAAAGTGTATTGTTTTTCGAATTAAATTACCTTTGACCAGTGTGTGTGTGACCACACCGCTCCTAAATCCTTAATTTAGCCTTCGTGATTTCACTTAATTTGTACTGTCCGGTCGTATATGCCTCTTTGTTTTCAAAATGTATTGTTTTCTGACTAAATTACCTGTGACCACGTGTGAGAGGCTGCTTTTAAAATATTTAATGTAGCCCACGGGCGTTTTTTAGTTTTTTTTAAAGTGAATTGGACCTTGTTAATCCTGTATTTCTCTTTGCTCTGATCAGTCTTGTCCCAAGTAAAGGGTCGTTAAGACCGAGAGATCTCGGCAGTTCTCGTTTTTCATTTGCTTCTGTGGCATCACATTGCATCACGTTTTTTATATTTTGTGATCAAGTTATTCATATATATATATATATATATATATATATATATATATATATATATATATATATATATATATGAACATTATTTCCATGAAGTAGATCCTAGAAAATTGAGTTTTGAGATGATGTCTGAATAACGAATCGTATAAAAATGGAAAACTAATTACAAAACTACTTATATTTATGTTTATGCGGTTTTTTTTATGCATCAGGAGGTGTATACTTAGTTTTTATTGATGTTATTATGAATATGCAATGAAATTTTAATTAATATGATTATTAACTTCAGAGCTATGAAGTAGGTTTGCAAGTAAGTGTGCCATCATTTCTATATATATGAAATGATAAGAACACTCGGATCACTTTAGAAATATAACGTAACCTTGAGGCCTTACCGGTTAATCAGAAGTTCGGGAAAATTAGAGATATCCTATGTGCCTAGGATAGTAAGCATGTCGTCTATGCTGGCCAGACTTGGGCAAGAGCGGTGATTTGGGCAGAGTTCTTTGGAACTAGCCTTCCATAATTAATATGCCGTCGTCTTGAGAAAAGCCTACTGGACCCTGACGATTTTACAAACTGACTGACTACCACTGTCTTAGCTGTTCAGCGTTTCCTTTCCTCGGCTAAAAACAAAAAGAAGCAAACAGTAGTAACTGCTCATTAACAGTCGTTATGCCTTCGAGACTTAAAAAAGGGTTTACCGTTACAAAGAAAAATAAAAGAAATAATCATGTATTCCCTCTTTAAGCTTGAAGTAACTATACAAATTCAATTAAATTTACCAAAATTTACCAAAGTATACTAATAATTCTATTATTTAAATTAACATAATAATTAAACTAAATATTAAACCTTTAAGAACGCAAATGATAAGAATAATACTAAATGAAGAGAACACAAATATAAGTTACAAATCACTGATAATTATGATGTAATTTTTGTTCTATAATTTTTCCCACACTCATCGATGCTCACCTAAGAATTTTCGTAGTTAGGTCTGTTGTTTTACACACACACACACACACACACACACACACACACACACACGAAATCATGATGTTGGGTCCCGCTACCGGACATCATGATTTCTTCAAATATCTTTGATGTTGGAACTCAAGGCTTTGTAGTGGCAAGCGTATCCAGAAAAGAACAAAGAATTTGAGAAGCTAAGAGGGCATTGTGGATATTACAATATACATATATATAGGTAGATAGATAGACATACATACATACATACATATACGTATTTATTTGGCAAAAACAATTGTACAGAATCCGAGCCATGCCTACCGTCAAATTGTAAGCCATGGTAATCATGAACAGCGGGCGCTCGTCTGCCATTAGCATAATACTCCAATAAGGTATGTATATATATATATATATATATATATATATATATATATATATATATATATATGTATGTGTATGTATATATGTCTGTGTCTGTGTTTACTCCTTTTACTCAGAAGCTTTTTTTCTTCACTCTGGCCCCGGTTTACCATGGTCAGGAACCTACTAGGTACTTGATTTGCTGTTATGTTTGCATAGGCACTGTGGCCTGGAAAATAACGCGCCCAAATCGGTCCTTCCCAACACTAAATTCAACACTTGGTGTTAGAACTACAGTCTGTAATAGCTGTTATGATAAAGTCTCTATTTTCGTTTTAGATCCTTGATCTTAAACGAGATTGGAGGCAGGTATTCTGTCATATTTGATGATGGAATGGTCAGATTTCTTAAAATATAAGGATGTTAAGCATTACTTCCTTTTCTTCCTAAAGGAGTCTTCTAGTTCCACGACGTATCAATGAAAGTCGGAAGGGAGGCACGTTCGTTTGTAATACTGAAGTAAAATTTGGCTCTTTATTATGCCTGTTTGGACCCACAGATTTGTAGGTAAACATTTTTGGGTTGGGGGAAAGAGCGCTCCTTGGGCCTTTGTCCTGGAAAATCCATTCCTCTCTTTCTAAATTTTGGATTGAATTATGTCTCTGGTGGCTGTTAATTATGGTGGGACGAAGCCAGAGTGGAGATGGGCATGAGGCCGGCAACTTGATCATACAAAGAATGCTGTGAACCGGAGGTTCATACGATTTAGACCCACTTCCTCATAGGGCAAATTGACCATCGTCAAATTTGGAGACAATAAGCTATCGTCCTTTGCAGTGCTGTCTCCCCTATGGAAAGATGAGAGCAATATATATATATATATATATATATAAATATATATATATGTATGTATAGATGTATGATATGTATGTAGTATATGTATTATGTATGTATGTATTATATACAGTGTATCGACACGCATTTTAAGTCATAACTTGTCGAAACGTATGAAGTCAAGGCTAGTCTCTCTCTCTCTCTCTCTCTCTCTCTCTCTCTCTCTCTCTCTCTCTCTCTCTCTCTCTCAATTGCTTTCCGACCAAACACTCTTTCCCTTCTTTTCCTGCATCCAAGTAAACCCCCCCACCCCTTTCGACTCTCCCTTCCGCTACGTCCCAGTGTTTCGTAACCTCAAGTAGGTCAACCCCGAGGGAACAGCAGAAGGAGCGAAATACAAAATATGTTTCCTGGATCTCCCCTCCCCCTTCGTCTCCTCCTCCTCCTCCTTCCTTCTTCTTCTCCCTTTCTTCCCCTCCCCCTTCCCCTTTCCCGAAAGGTCAGAGGTTCACTTTCAGACGTCTTGTCGATGAATTAACAGCTGGAATTTACGAGGTGCATTAGGAATCGCGGACCAGAAGGAAATGCTGTTTTTATTCGAGTACTTGGGTGCGCTTGCAGTCTGCATAGGTGCCTACTTTATGGTCGTTCCTAATAATGAAGATGGTGTGTTCATACCTTGGTGTTCTTTATGATACTGAATGAGTTATAGTGTTTCTAATATAGCTTTGGATATTTTTTCTTTGTACGAACTAGTCTTCATAACAGTTTTGTTGGAATAGTGATTGTAAGGGATTTGACGTCTTTCTGTTTGTGATTAGTTATCCATGAAATACCCCTCTCCCGCTTTGTAAGATATGACATAATTGCTGTTATAACCAATTGCTGCAATAACCAATTCGTCTGATGATGGAATCCATTTGCAGGATATCCTTGACGAGGTAATCCTTCTCCCTTGGAATGGTAAATCCAGTCTCTATCAATCTCTGTCCAACAGGTGTACGTTAGAAATGTCTACGGTAAGGCACCGTCACATTTCACTTACTCGAACCATGGTTTAGCTTTCGGGTTTTGCAAACAAAAAAAATTCATTTCTTACCTTAGGTTCTTTTCATTGCCTTTCATTACCATTTCTCTACAATTTGAATGACGAATGACCGTTTTCGTTGAGGCCGGGTGGCTCAGAGAACCGGAATTTGTAAGTCACTGCTGCAGTTCAACTGCAGATGTTGAATCAAAAAGGAAACCTGTTGGGATGGAAGTCCAACAGCTTTTTGGGTGCCTCTTACAAGACTTAAATAATTCATTAGCAGCACATTGAGTAGGTTTAGTGTAACTTACTATTTCGTTTAATTTACATAAGAATGACGGATATTACATAAAGTAGTGTAAGGTCTGTTTGGAAACGAAGCATTAGATGTTTTGGAGAATGTGTATATTTGTTCGCTTACGTACACTGGCTGTATATTTGTATTTGCCGTAAGTAGAAGATAGAGTCACGCAAATATGTGTATATATATATATATATATATATATATATATATATATATATATATATGTGTGTGTGTGTGTGTGTGTGTGTGTGTATTATATATATATATATATATATATATATATATATATATATATATATATATAATAAAAGGAACCCATAAAATGCCAAAATGTAGAAAGTAAATACCATTTCAGAGACCAGCTATCTCTATTTTCAGGCAGGTAATGAGTGAGAAAGGTTACAGAAAAAGCAGTATTTATACCATTAGGTCTGCAGGTCAGCCGTTAACTCACTTCGTGATCGCTATGTGGAGGAAGATTGTATCTATACTATCTGAGTCCCACGCTCCTTTTGAAAGATTCATTATGTTTCTTTATTTAATCAAAGCTGGTTTTACCATCTGGCTTTTGAACTGACAGTTGCTGCTATAAATTATACGTGACAAGTTCCAATTTGTTCTGTGATTATGGTTATTTATGTGGTTGAAAATACCTGAGCTCTTTTGTCCATAGTTACTAGAATTTTATGTTGTATTAATCTCTGGGGGAGTGATTTACCTGTATAACCAATGTACGGTAGGTCACAGTCAAGGCAAGGGATTTTGTATACTCTTGTGTCTTTGGGGACTGGCTTTTTAAGACGTTAATCATTGATTTGGCTAATGTATTTGGGCAGGTAAAAGGAAAATTACTTAATCTTGTCCAGGTGTAGGATTTTTTATTTTTATAGATTATTTTCTCAATTATATGGTCTATTTTCTCAATTATATGGTCTGTAACCTTTCTCATTCATTACATGCCTGAAGAGAGAGAGACAGCTGGTTTCTGAAATATAGTATTTACTTTCTACATTGTGGCGTTTAGATGGTTCACTTTATTGGATGGAATTCTGTTTTAACAGAATATATTTCACGGTCAATTTTGCCCTATATGGTATTCAGTTGTCTTTCCACGTTTATTCACTCTCCAAAAGTGAAGCCTGTTTTCCATAAGTTTGAAAAAGAACTGATCAGACTACACTTTTTAGAAGAATGTCTCAAGGAATAAGTCCTTCCAAAAATGTACGGATTCGGGAGAAGGACTGCAGTCGGACCCATTCCCGCTCTCACACAAGATATTCCTGGAAGAAAGAATTGCAAATACGGAGTGCAAAATCTTTGTACTACGCAGAGTTATACACGGAATCCAGTCTAACCTTCGTTTCTTCATAACGGACCACATGTACAGGTATCTGATTTCAGACGTTGCTGCCTGTAATAACGTGACTAGATCACTTAATAAACAATAGCATAGATAACTTAATAAACAATAGCACTTGGAATAATCTTGAGCAACTAGATAAAGTTGTAAATTTATCTAACGTCCCCCTTGCCATAAACCAACACTAAAGGTAGGTTTACACCTAAGCACTTTTGTGTTGCGAGCCTTACGGCGTGGGACCGCAAGAATCCACACGAAAGCGCACCAAAAGCACGTCACGTCGCTGGTGGTGGCTGTCGCGGACCGTTAAAGTCGCACGGCACCGCCAGTATTTTAAAACTTTTCAAATTTCTGCACGGCGTCTGGCAGCGTGATGAAGTCGCACGAAACTGTAAGCAGTGTGGTGCGGCGCCACAACAAAAGAGGTAAGAACCCGCACGGCCGCGACACAACAAAAGAGGTAAGAACCTGCACGGTGCCGCACCACACCGCACCACGTGCGGTGTGGTGCGGGTTCATACCTCCCGTGTGGGAGTGTTACGGCGTGATGTTACGCCGCCGTGCGGTGCCCTTACGGCACCTTCATACACGATTAATAAATGGCGCGCACATGTTGCGGGGCGTGCGGCGTGTTATGGCGTCTCCATAGGTCGATTGGATGGAAGGTTGCCGATTGGATGGAAGGTTGCCGCGCATTCTGGGGAGAATAAAAGGGGCCAGACAGACCACGGGGCCATCATTTGCTCTCTGACTTAGTTATTTTCTTAGTTATTTTCTTAATACTAAATGATTTTGTACATTTTATATCATTCATAATGTTTCTTTTTGTAATAAATATGTTGAAATACTGACTTGCATTTACATTTTCCTTATTGATGCTTAATTTATATGTCATGACAATATATATGGTGATATGATTGGGTGAAATGAAATTGAAAAATGAAAAAGCATGGCCATAAAGAATAATAACATGAAGAAATATAACATGAAATCTAACATGAAATATGATATATGAAATAAAGAGAACTCGGAAAATAACTTGAACTATAAAATGAAATGTAACATGAAATAAATATGGCCATCAAATGATATAATAATATACAAGGTAAAGAACAATAATATAATATTGAGAACATGATCAGATGAACATGGACACATACAAATGATAATGAAACAATAATTAACATTGACTGGACATGGTTATTAACAGGGGAGCAATGGAAAATCAGTAACAGACTAAAGACATATTGACCTCAGTTGATAATATATGATATTTGCAGTTGAAAATGTTATGATATAAACCAAGTCCCAATTTCATTTTCTTACATTCTATGCTTTTCATGTTCATTTTCTTACATTCTGTGCTTTTCTTGTTTTTTTACTTACATTCTATGCTTTTCATGTTCATTTTCTTACATTCTATGCTTTTCATGTTCATTTTCTTACTTTCTATGCTTTCCATGTTCTTTTTCTTACATTCTATGCTTTTCATGTTGGTTTAGTATAAGTATTTTTATGTCCATCATTTGCTTCTCATTTGTCTCATTATTATGAATTATGTTATTACTTTCAGTTAATTATTTTCCAACATCATTTTTTATATGTACCAATCATCATTCCAATATTCTTTATTATATTAATATTGTTATTAGTTCTTAGGACAATACAAAAGTATGGGAGTATAAAACAATGAAAAATACATCATGACCTGGACTGCACAGAGACACAGGACAGCTCCCAAAAATCTCTGGGTCTCCTGGGGTGAGAGGCTGTTGAGGTTCATATTGCATGCTGGGTGGGCGTGGAATGAAGGATGTGCTTGGCAGGCCTCTATATATAACCCAAGAGTCATATCCGGCATGGTGTGGCACGGTGCATGTGCAACAATCATGCATTGTTCCACGTTGTCTCGTGCAGATGTGTGCGCACTCCGCAACAATACCGCAAGCCACCCACAACACACCGCTACACGGAGTAACAAAGCCGCAAGAGCGTGTGCCCTGGCATAGCAACAACCACCATAAAACCACACCAACGCCGTAACACTCCGCTAGACACTGCAACAACACGCCGTAACATGCCCGTAACACATCGCATGGGTCCGCGCCACGCCACCCAATAACGGTCATTTTTTCTCCCCACCGCGTTAATTTTCATGCGGTTTCTTGCGGTCCCATGCCGTAACAGCCCGCAACACAAAAGTGCGTAGGTGTAAACCTACCTTAAGTCTTAAACCTTGGTTTATCCTTTGCCCTCATGCCAGACCGGAAAAATAATGTAGATTTTATAGTTGCTTTTGATAAATCATATCTGATAAAAAATTACAGCCGAGAAGAAATATGTTTAAAAGGCATTTTACAAAATGACAAATTGACGAAAAATCCCCTCCAAAACGACCCCACAGAATTTTTTAGAATAGTATGATCAATTGGCAAAGGCAAAAAGACTACTGAACTACTGGAGAAATTTAGTCATTAACACAAAACTACCTAACTTTTATGGCCTTCCCAAAACTCACAAAGATAACCTTCCATTCAGACCCATTATCTCATGTTCCGGTGTTTTCAATTATAAAATTTATAAGTGGTTAGTCGGCCTCCTTTCCCCTTTCTTAGGCACATTTTCTCCCTGTCACATTAAAGATTCTGAAGATTTCTGTCACAAATTCAGAGAAGACCATTTACCACTTCGCAGCATAAAACTTTTAAGCCTAGAGGTTGATTCCCTATTCACAGAAGTACCTGTACAGGACGTTCCACAATTTTTAAGAGAAAAATGAGCCCCCTCCTTATTCAGATAATTTCCCACTGGCCTACGATAAAATAATAAAGATAATTGAATTGTGTGTTTAATAACGTCTTTTCATTCAGGGAGTCATTCTATAAAAAAATATAAGGGTGGAGTATGGGTAGCCCTTTAAGACTTTTAGATAGTCTACATAGAATATTTTGAAACTAATAATAAATGTAGTAAAATCTAAAGACGTGAGGATGAGATATGCAGATGATGTCTTAATATTTTGGGATAATAGATGGGTCAATTTTAACGAATTCCTTTCAAAATTAAAGGCTTTAGTGCCAAGCATCAAATATAAAATTGAATGGGAAACAGACTTCAAAATTCGTTTTCTTGGTGTAATAATTGGAGAAACGACAAAATACAAATTTACCATATACAGTAAACCAACATTTTCACGTTCATACATTAATTATTGTAGATATCATGACACTTCTATCAAGATTGACGTAGCCAGCAATTTATTCTGAAGAGCCGTACGGATTTGTTCCCCGAATTTCATGGAAAAGGAAATTGAACTAATATGTAAGCAGCTGTCATCTTTAAAATACCTCGACCATATAATTGAGAAAGCGATCCACAAAGCAAACAATCTATCGTCCCCCTCAAAGCAAGACCAGAAAGACACTCAATATAATAAAATAAAAATCCCACACCTGGACAGGATTAAGTAGTTGACACAGACACTTGGGAACTCTAACCCTTTTGCTTTTACTTACCCAAATACGTAGCCAAATCCATGGTTAACCTCCAACATGAGCCAATCCACAAAGACACAGGAGTATACAAAATCCCTTGCCTCGACTGTGACCAATCCAACATCAGTTTTACAGGTATATTACTCCCTCAGAAATTAATATAACATAAACGAGCAGTTAGGTTTGGACAACAGAGCTCAGCTATTTTTAACCACATAAATAACCATAATCACAGAATAAACTGGAATTTGTCACATATTTTTTATAGCATCAATTGTCATTCCAAAAGCCAGATGGTTGAAACACTTTTGATTAAATAAAGAATCACAATGATTCTTTCAAAAGGAAAGTGGAACTCGGATATTATAGCTAAAATGTTCCTCCAACCAGTGATTAAGAAGATTAAAGAGAAATTGTCAACTGGAGTGACTTAATGGCTGACCAGTGGCCCTCCTGGTATAAATAATACTTTTTCTGAAACTTTTCTCCTTCAGTAGCTGCCTGAAGGTAGAGACAGCATCTCTCTGAAATACACTATTTACTTTCTACAATTTGGCATTGTTATGGGCTCATTTCAATAGATGGAATTCTGTTTTAATATATTTCACATTCATTTATATATATATATATATATATATCTATATATATATATATATATATATATATATATATATATGTGTGTGTGTGTGTGTGTGTGTGTGTGTGTGTGTGTGTGTGTGTGTGTACTCTTATGCCGGGAAGTAAATATTTCTCTTCTCAATTCTTTCAAGGTGGCGAAAAATTTTTTTTATCTTCAGTCTTGTCGACGGACTCATCCGAGTCAACCCTATATTTGATGCTTTGTGTGGCTTCCATTCCTTACCTTGACAAGTATATTCGTGTATTAGGTTAGTCCTCTGGAACTTCATAGGGACACTTGAGGCAGTGCCCCGAGATGGTGGCCTTGACAAATACCCTAGCGTTCAGAAGAACATTATGTAGGAGTCTGGTCGTTATCAGCCTTTCTATCGTGAAGTCCTTGAAGGTGTTGTATCAAAACGGCCATGTCCCGTCTCATTTTCCTCCTCATTTATCTTTTTGCATACATCTATCTCCATGTTTATTCATATGCTTATTTCCCATTTGTCTCTCACCTCAACAACATGATTTTACCCCGCACACGTGTCCACCAGATACCATGCATTCTAATTTCTTGAACACCATTTGTTAAAAATCCCCGAAAGGTAATATCTGTAAGTAGAATTCTTCACGTGCAAATTCTTATTCTTTTGTCCACTGAAGGCAAGTAGAACTAGTTTATTGTCTCAAGACACCCGCACGTGTTGAAGCGACGGACGTTCTTTATATCCTTATCAATCCCTGTTGGGAGACATTGCCTCTCTGCATATGTCTACATAGACGGGAAACGGTGTAGAGGTGTACCCGGGACCATAAAAATTCCAATGCCTTACCGGTGGAAGAAACCGATAGTTTCCAATTTAAAAAGGCCCAAGCACTAAGGTCTGGGGAGGACCCCCAAAGATCATCCAGTGAAATACTTCGATTGATGACCCAATATGACCAATAGAAACATAGCGGGATTCTTCTTCTCCATTAACGTGTATCAATATCATCAAGAAAGGAAATTAAAACTCCAGTACCGGCGATGATTGCAAAGTGGTATCGCAAGCATTCATGGCGCTGAGTTACTGTCATGGAGTGAATAAGAAGAAATACTGCCTCTGGTATTGGAAGTCCCCCCCCCACCCCCACCCCTCCCCTCCAATCTGTCCATTAAATACCTATTGAAAACAAATGACAGATATTTGTCTATCATCGAATTCCTTGTTGTATTTTTTCTGTATATACTCGTAAAAATTTTTACTAGAAAAATGTGCCATTCTTACCCCTTGTATTACAGTCATTCATTTCTTGCACAAAGATAAATCTGATATACAAATGTTTTGATCAAAGATAAATTCTTCAAATTCATAACCACTCAGCTTTTAAAGAAAAGTGTTTGCAAAAGTGTTTGCATTGAATCTTCATGAATCTACAGTAATCCCTATTCTGTTGATGAATATAGCACATTGGCTGTTCACTTGAAAAAAAGAAAAAAGAAGATACTGTAAAGAGCCTACATTCTTCTCAAAAGTAGGAATTTCTGTACTTAATATCTGCCCTCCTTGGTGGTGGTGCTTTCAGCCCAGGTCCTAGAGACGTGAAAGAGCAGCCTCGTCGGTGATCTTCACGAAGGCGTCGTCGACATATCAGCAGTACATGACGAATTTTTCCATTTCCCCTGATTTGTCGCTGGCTTCCATGTCAGTGCATGTCCGAATTCCACTTGAGTTAGTTGGGCTTAATTTTTCATAAATTGCAGTGGCAATTCTAAACTACTGATGATGGTTCATATTCCTTTTCGCTTACTCGGGGAGTAAGCCTGTTGTTGGGCGGGGTAGGAAAGGTCTATGGAAAAGCCTAAAAAGGTCTTTAAAAGGTGTTTCGTGTTGAGTTAAAGATACAGGAGTTTGATGATAGGATATTTATGATTTATTTATTAAATGAAAATGTAGAAAAATAATGTGATGTTAAACAGTACAGAACAATTAGTTCTAATAAAGTATAGTATATTTATTTATATTGATTTTCGTTGGTGAAACCGCTCTGTTTTACCGTAGATTTTAGTATGCACCTCGAGTAAACTGGAGTTTTGATCACGCCTTGTTCTTATCATTAGTCTTGTTAAAGGTATATTGGTATTGGTTGTCTGGTGTACACTATTTTAGCTGGTCCGGTGGTATAGTGGTTAGTGTCGTGTTATGCCACTCAGATGTCGCAGGTTCAAGTCTCCTCCTGGCGATGAAAAATCACTGGCCTTGTACCACGGTCAGTTATTACTGCAGTGTGGGGTCTGCGGTTAAAACCAACATTCGTTGGAAGTTTGAATTTATGTCAATGGCCCCTTTGTGCTTGTTCCATGTGAATAGATTTCATCTACTAAAATAATGATAATATAATAATAATAATACTTTCCTTATACTAATTAGCTTTTCAGGCTCAGCAATATTGGTCAGCAGTTGGCCAATATTCATATTGCTTCCCACACCGTCTAGAGGATGCCCATCGAGCTGGTCGAAACATGTCGACGGTACTACTACTACTACTACTACTACTACTACTACTAGAACCAGTATCCAAACCACCTGATGAGACCACGAAGGAATCCACGGATTTCTGATTGAATAATTTCAATAAGATATTTCCTGTACTCCACGCTGTCTTTTTCCAATATGAATATTGGCCAACTACAGACCAACATTGCTAAAAGCGAATTACAAGGAAAATAGAAAAGATCCTGTATGATGTAAATTCGCATAATACAGCTATCCTTTTCAACAAAACTTGTGTGAAAGAGGGTCTGCTTCTTCAAATAAATAATAATAATGATATGGCATTCCTTTAGTTTCATTGTACGAACTTTTATGCCGTATAATACACCCCTAAGTACAGATGGTAACACACGCTAGGTGAAAGTATGTGGTGGCCTGGCATTGTGGTATATATTTCAAGTTCTCTACTGGCCTCAATATATATATATATATATATATATATATTATATATATATAGATATATATATATATATTATATATATATATATATATATATATATATATATATATAGACCGTATTCTTGCACATGAAAATGAGGAACTCTTATTTTTATTTCTGTTTTCCAGTTTGAATCTCTCCTTTTGTCATTCAACTCTCTCTCTCTCTCTCTCTCTCTCTCTCTCTCTCTCTCTCTCGCTCTCTCTCTTCTCCTTCTCTCTCTCTCTCGCTCTCTCAGTATTCAAAAATTTCGTACGATGTTGGATTCACTAATACCTTGGGAATAATTTGCAGCCAAGATGAGTTATAATTGATAAGTGCTTCTCCCCTGCAGGCAAAGATACACCCACCCTGGGATTCCCGAGGTAGAGTGAATTCGATAATATATATATATAAAATGTACATGTATATTACACACACACACACACACACACACTGACACACACACACACACACACACACACATATATATATATATATATATATATATATATATATATATATATATATAGATAGATATATATATATTGAAAACCAAGCTTGTTACAAATGAATGACTTGGAAACTTGTAATACTACAGTCCTCACTGCATAGAAACGTTTTACTCGTTGAATCAAATGTAAACAGTCTACGGTAGACTTTTGAATGATTGATGCCCTGATGGGAGAGCGCATTTGGGTGTACTACCAGATATACTTTATTCAACAGCATAAGTACCGTTAGAGTAAATAATAATGTAGTGGATGTTCCGCTGGCTGAGGGCGATTGATGCTCTCCTCACATTTGTAAAGATTGGCGGAATTTGATTACATTTGTGATATGTTATTCACCCTTTCTGAACTTTTTTCTTATTTACTTTCAACAGTCTCATTATTATATTTTAGACTATCACACTTCGCTCAAGCCACCTTACTTGTCACGATTTCGTCTTGACAACAATTTCTGGAATTATGTTCCGGACATCATTCTTTAAAGCTTCATTAGCATCACGTTGGTTCATTCCAAAAATAATGTAGAATTCAACATCGATCTTGCACCCCTTTTTTACATAAATGCCTTTTACTTTTTACCTGTAAGGTATTCTATCAGCTTTGCACTTTTTAGATGATTTCTTCTCAGAACAGTATAAAAGCACATGCCGTTGTGCATGTTTTAAAAGAAATAATTTTCATTCATCACCATGCCGATTGACCTATTTGGTCCCAGTGCTTGGCCTGTGGCCTAAACTGGTTCTTCTCTTTCCCACTGTTATCTCTACATTAAGGGGTCGTTTTCTTGATGCTCTTTCTCCACGGCCTTCTGTCAAAGGCATCATCAGGCATGGTTTGATATTTTGGCAAAGGGGTTTTTACGACTGCATGCCCTCTCTGTCATCAACCACAGTCATTGACAGTGGGCCTAGCATTTCACTCACAAGTAAGACTGCAAGGCAGCAGTTGTCTTTTTATAGTCGCCTTGTACGAGACGCAGGACCTACGTTGGTAGTATTCTTACACTCCTACCACAGGATCATGTGTCCTAGACTTAGCATTTCATTCTAATCCTTCGGGCCACCGCTATAAGAGCTGATAGGCAGGCAACTCATTGGTCTGGTTAAACTTTTAATAATAATAATAATAATAATAATAATAATAATAATAATAATAATAATAATAATAATAATAATCAGAACAACACCCTGACATGCGAGGACGCTTCATCCGTTCTCTGATCTTCATTCCAATGCCAACATTCTTATCATGCCATTGTATCCTCATATTTTTCCGTTCATTTCGTCATTAACAGTTCATATGCAAAATTTAGAGTTGTTCCATCAGCCCTTACTTACATTATAGCATTTCTTTCCTTAAAGCATCTAGGTCATGCTACTTCGGCTCCCCACATACATGAATCATCGCTTCTTGCAGTTTGCATCACTCGATTACTTCCACTCCCGATAGTTTGAGGGAACAGTTTCTATGTCGGTAAGATTCGTTTCTCCAGCTTCCCTTTCAGCCGTGAGTGTGTATATATATATATATATATATAATATATTATATATATATATATATATATATATATATATATATATATATGGTAAAGACCCCAATTAGTACTCTTTCCCCAATTAGTACGCAATGGTAAAAAAAAAACTTCTCAGGAATTATGTAAGAAGAGTACTGCAATAAAAGAATATGTCAAGTAAAGCTTGACATCAATGTTAAATATGAAGTAACTTTTGAGCATTTATTTTGAAAGGAAATGGTGGGAAAAAAATATTTTGTGAAAATATCCAACAATTTTTACATTTCCTTAGGAGAAATGTAAGAGTAGAAATTTCTGAAGAAACCACTTTTAAGATATATAACTGATAGCTTTCTTTCTTGTTTGCTTTCAGATATAAAGATGAGGGATTAAATTAGCTTCTGACACTAAGAAGAAAAAAATACATGTAAGGGGGTGGGGGGGAGATGGGTGCGTACTAATTGGATCAAATAATATGGGTTACCCCAATTAGTACGCAGTTTTTCAAAACATATTTAGAAGGTTGTATGCAGCGTTGACATAATATTCCACCTTTGTCCTAAGTGCCTTTGACAAAACGGTGAATTTCCAAAGAACATTTTAGGAGTGACTGCCTTATGAACTCTGGAACTTTTGCACCAGTTAGTACGCGCGTGTAAGACCCCATTTGTACGCGCGTACTAATGGGTACTGATCACTTAGACGCGCGTACAGATACTTGTACGCAACATGAAATAATTTGTACGCACTTTTAAATTATGCATGTCATTATGAGTTTTTACTTCCACAGGTTGTAGAAAGTTAATTATACAGTAATTAGGCCTAGCCTACATTCTTAAAAATGAAACCCGCAGTTAAACACACAAAGAAAAGAGAGCCAAAAGGAAAACGAAGGCATTATAGTGAAGAAGCTCTCAATGCTGCCATTCAAGATGTAACAGAGTAAGTATCCCAGTACTTCATCAAAATTTAAAGAAGCAGGTCTATGATGATATTTCTTCTCTCTCTCTCTCTTTTACTTGCAATTTTTTGGCAGTAAATGGAGCCTGCATGTCTTTTATTTTTTATAGGATGGTTATGTCTTTTCGAGGT
>NC_061091.1:51249750-51257250 GCF_015104395.2 Macrobrachium nipponense
TGCTTGGCCTTTAGCCTAAATTCTATTTTCTGTTCTTAGCCGAACTGTGCCTGTTCCCTGTAGAGTAAATATCCGAATGGTAAGTTGCAACAACTGTTTCAACAGTGCACAAACGTTGCTAGGTGTATTTATTTATTTATACTTGCATTTATTATGCATATTTTTGTAATATTTATTCACTGGAAGTTTATTTTTACTTATCTAATAATTCGTAAGTAATGTTTTTATTCTTAATGAATGTTGCCTTATCATCTTAAGCTTTAAAAAGCATCCTCTTACGTAACATTATCTTAAGCTTTCATAAGCATCTTCTCACATAATTTCATTATCTTAAGCTTTAAAAGCAACCTCTTAAAGCTTTAAAAAGCATCCTCTCGCATAACATTATTATCTTAAGCTTTAAAAAGTAACCTTTCGCATAACATTATTATCTTAAGCTTTAAAAATCATCCTCTCACATAACATTATCTTAAGCTTTAAAAGGCATCCTCTTACATAACATGTATTATCTTAAACTTTAAAAAGCAAGCTCTCACATAACATTATCTTAAGCTTTAAAAAGCATCCTCTTACATTACATTATTATCTTAAGCTTTAAAAAGCAACCTCTCACATAACATTATCTTAAGCTTTAAAAAGCATCCTCTTACATTACATTATTATCTTAAGCTTTAAAAAGCAACCTTCTACATAACATTATCTTAAGCTTTAAAAAGCAACCTCTCATATAACATTATCTTAAGCTTTAAAAAAGCAGCCTCTAAAGCTTTAAAGAGCATCCTCTCACAAAACATAATCTTAAGCTTTAAAAAGCAACCTCTCACATAACATTATTATCTTAAGCTTTTAAAAGCAACCTCTCACATAGCATTAATGATTTATTTGTATATATATGTGTGTGTATATATGTATATATATATATATATATATATCATATAATATATATATATATATATATATTATTAGTATGTCTACTTTTGCACATGCTATTAGATCACCTTTGTTTTTGTTTTGTCTCACGATTCATCGTAAAAGTATGCCATTGAAATTTCAGTTCAAGTACAAAAAGAGAGAGAGAGAGAGAGAGAGAGGGAGTTGAATTTATTTGTCGCCTTTGAAACTTTTGTAATAATACCTAGGTAGAATATTATAGAACGCTTTGATATGGAACAGTATAGATCATTTGAACTTCTTATACAGGAAGAGTATAACTCAAATTATTTTACTATCGTGGTGAAGAGGCATACAAGTAGGTTGCCAAAACTTGTCTGTAATAATGCAAAGTATAAACACTAGACGTTTTGACCGAGTTTACCTTATTGTTGTCATTCATTTGCGGTTGTTGTTAAGAGAATTCCAGTTATTTCTGAATCATTCTTTCTCTGGAGCATAGCTTTCAACTTATTATTTGTGTCAAACGGGTGAACGTTACCAAGATGGAGTCACCGTTTGATGTAAGTAGAGATCCAGCTGTTTCGGTAACTTCAGATACAACTTAAAAAGAAACCTTATTTTATAGGGGTTATTATAGACGTTTTGCATGTTTCTCTCGACCGAAATTCGTGAATTTGACGTCTGTGTAATGCCTCAAAATTTCATGATCGATCTACTGGACGAGTCTCTCTCTCTCTCTCTCTCTCTCTCTCTCTCTCTCTCTCTCTCTCTCTCTCTCTCTCTCTCAGTACTCGTAGTATAGAATGTAACACCAGTTGTAGTATTCAATGAAAAGCCTCGCAAGTTTTAGTCTTTGGCAAGTTCAGTATCTGAACCACGAACAGTTATTGGGACATAATACCTTTGGTTGTTTGTTTCGGAAAAGTTACGTTTTAGAAATGATTCCGTTTTTCAGTGTGAATTAGCTAATGTTGTTTTTATGCCCAAAAGAGTTACGAGGATTAATTAGGATGTCTCAAAGACTTGTTGGTCCATCCGAGGAGACATCGTGTGCTCACTTATCTGTAGGAGCAGGTTTTACTGTTCATTCACAGTGTCCTAATGATTTTGTCTAGCTTACTTTTGAACTCTTCCACACTGTTGCTGTTCACAACTTCTGACGGCAGTTCATTCCATGTGTCACATATCTTGTATGTAAAGAAGTTCCCGCAATGAGAGAGAGAGAGAGAGAGAGAGAGAGAGAGAGGAGAGAGAGAGAGAAAGGGTTCTAGATTACACTGTTGCATTTAGCGTTATAGAACATTTGGATATGTAAAGATGTATGGAAGAGACATGTACCATTTAACATCCTTATTAATTTTGATGCGTCCACCCTGCAGTAGTATTGCTCATGAACAGACTCCGGCAACTTAGGGCACACATATCACAAAAAGGCAAAACGCAAGTCGGTGTCTCGAATCAGTACTTATGCGTTTATCCGCCATTTGTCAAAGGTTCGTTCTCCACTTACGGTCGTTGTCGTGTTTACAACCTGTTTCTGATATGTAAGCCTGAAGTTACCGACATGTATTTATGACATTTTTAACTTTATTGTGGTTGCACCCTTATGTATATCCGTGTGAGAGAGAGAGAGAGAGAGAGAGAGAGAGATACGTGTTTATGTCTGTGTTTTAGCAATTTAAACCTTTGCGATATAAATTTAGGGAAAAGATAGAGAGAGGGACTTACTCGTTTGCATTGCACTTTGCATCTTTTCTAATGGCCGCTTAACACACACTCACACACATACATAGATATATATACACATGTATGTATGTATGTAAGGAAGCAATAGGTGTTTAGTGAGAGAGAGTTGACTGTTGCATATGTTGTAATAGCTAATTATATTAATTTCATTAATCACCTTGTTGGAAAAACTGATTTATGAACGTCGCACAAGTAATCGTGTAATGTTCCTCTTGGTGGTTTTTTGGATAAAATAATGGATGTGGCGTCTTGAAACAAACACACACACGCACGCACACACACACGAGGGATGATTAATTAATTTTACTTCGAATCTATATAGAATATTCAACTCAGTGTCACTGTTGCGAAGCAATAGGCTCATTTTTTTTCTTAACTTTAAACACAGTTAGTTCCATGTATCTTCCATGCGCATTGTAGCTATACGACTCCCTTCATTTACAGAATTCTTACGTCCAGTATTTTCATGATTAGGGACCTCGATGTAGTCAAATATTCTCATCCGTTTTTTGCAGCGGCAGTAATCAGTCAGTTAGTTTCACATATAGAGCTTCCGTTCCCTGACTCAAATGTAATAATTTTTTTAAAAAGAAATCTTTGCTAAGCAAGTAAAAAGTTTAACCGATAAATGATATTCTATTTTTTTTATAGCAATCAGGTGTTGAACGCTACTGTTTTATATTCCCATATTTTTAACGTGTTTCCTCTTGGTTTGGGCAAGATAAGGGCGGAAATTTAGTAGCCCCATCGACCTTTCGTAAAGAATTAGAATTGACTGAATTGCTTGTGTATGCATCTGTGTGCGACGTGTGCAGTGGGTAGGCATCATAAGTAAAGAGCAGACCCTTTTCAATTAAGCCTGATTGTAGTATGCAGTGTTGTATCTAAGAGGAGTTTCAGTAGTACCTGCACATACTGGTATATGTGTATGTGTTTGTTTGTTTGTTTTCCCCCGGGCGTGTTTCTTTAAGCTGTTATTTTTAAATGAATTTATTAGCTTTGTGCCTTTCTTTGCCACGCATATGCTCACACAACACACACATTTTGCTAGTTACAAGTATCGTACGTCTCTGTGTGTGCATCACACGCCTCATAGCGTAATCCTGTCCTTCGGGCGCACTCTAGATAGCCCTGTTAGGACCCAATGCCGCTTGCAAACATCCGTAAAGTTGTTTGACATGTTCCAGTGACAGTCGGTACTTTATATGAATATTAGCTCTGCGCCGCGTAAGTTAAAACTTTTCTTGGCCCTCCTCTCGTTTTTGTTAAGCTTCCCCTCCGTTTTCGTTGTCGTCCGTAACTTTGTGATGGCATCACAGAAAACGGGGAACCCCGGGCAGTGGAGAAGCCGGGAGGCAAAATGATACCGGTGACTGGTGTGTAATTTGCTCCGCCATCCTGAGCTTCGTACCTTGTTAACGTACACACACACTCACCGACCGCTCTCTTGAGTTGTTGTTGGCCGTGGTAGTGACAACTTTGGGCATTTATTAATTATGAATTAACATTTCGCTATTTGTTTTCTGACAGTGATAGTTCACTGTTGCGATTAGGTTTTAAGAATGGTATCTGTGAACGTAGACTTGAATGATTTTGGAAATGTGTTTTAAAAGGAATGTTGCTCGCATTCTTCCGTTGTGTAACATTCACGCTTGTAGTGCATTTCCTTGGACAGTTTAGACTGGACAGTTTTGCCATAGGATGCCCTTTCTTTGTGGGTAATGTTAATTTGCTCTCTTTAATGTAATCGGGATCATAATTTGTTTTTGGGCTTCTTGTATTGTCTGTTGGGGGCTTCTTAATTCAAGTGTCTGGCTTACCATTCCTCGGCCTACATATACTGGTCACTTTGGAGTCGTTTTCGCTCGTCCTTTACTTAACAATATTGACGTAGGTGCGGTGTTTGAGAGAGGTGTCTGGTTGGTGGTCACGTGACAATTTGGGGGTAGCCGGGAGCGCCCTTGCTAAACTTACTTTCCAAAGATAAAACAAGGCTTGAGTTTAGTCTTGCTCATCTGCTTCTCTCTCTCTCTCTCTCTATTCAGGTATAGGCGGAGGGGGCGGGTGGCTCCCCAATATCGGATGGATGGTAGGACCCGGCTAGGGAGATGGAATGACTGGAAGGGGGGGAGGGGAAGATAGGCAGAAAAAGAGAGAAGCGCATGGTAGAAGAATGTAGATGGGTGGCGGAGGCAGAGAGGGGTAGGGAAAGTGAGGATTCCACATTTCGAGAGAGAGAGAGAGAGAGAGTCGGGGGTGAATGGCGTGCAAGGGGGAAATGGGTGTGTGGTTGAGGATTGTAGATGGGAGGCGTGGTTATACGCGTGTAAGATCGGGACAAAACCGTGGAAGCTGTTGGCTGCTAAATGTCGGATGGGGGACAAAGTTATTAGGAGTAAAAATATTCTATAAAAGTGGTATTTTCGTGCTGTTAAGACTGGTATGTAAGGATATGGAGACTGACGGATGGATACTGTTCGTGTGACCGGGTGGCTGGCTCGTTGGTGACGGGAAGAAAAAGAGAGAAAAAAAGAAAGGAGGGGGGAGGAGGCAGGTTAGCTTAGCCACAGGGCAGGGAGGAGGAGGAGGAGGGTGGAAGGGAGGAGAAGGACGAGCAGCCGAAAGGGAGGGGCAAGAGGGAGTGGTGAGCTGAGGTTTTGGAGGGTATGGGGTTGTGTTCGAATGGGGGGAGGGGTCAGAGGTGAGGTGTGAGTGGCCAGGCAGCAGCCCAAGTGTGGTGGTGGTGGTGCAGGGGGTAGGGGAGGGACCATCTGAACTGGTTTACCTGGTGCCTCGGGCTTAGACTGCTGCTGCTGCTGCTGCTGCTGCTGCTCTGCTGCTGGCTGTGTTGTGCTGCTCTCTGTCAGCAAGACCTTGTCCGTCGGTCGGGTGGGGGTCTGAGCGGGGACGGGCTAGTGGCTGGCAGTGCTTGGCCCCCTCCCCCTCTCCATCCATTCGCTCCCTCCCTCTCTCCCAACCACCCACCCACCTCGCCGTCCCTCCCACGACACATCACCCTCATCCTCGTCTTCATTTACCACTTAGGTTATTCAACCGTTTTGCATTTTGTACATCTTCAGTGTTCACTTTGTATAGTTTTTCAGTCACGTTACTTTTCCATAAAGGTATATACGGGAACTTGAGTATGATTGGCTGGTGTCTTTTCGGGTGATTCTTCTTTCCAATTTGGGCGAAGATGACAGAAAATTCCAGAAGTTTCTTTTTCATTTTTCTTAACCGTGAGGTATTTGTATGTGAACATAACTCTACTTCGTGTTCTGTTGCAACCGTTAAAGGTTGACGGGCTTTTTATTAATAGTACTTTTCTTGGAAGAGTTCTTTCATCCAGGTACTTCAGGTTAATTAGTAACTTCACGCACGCTTGCTATGTGTAATTTTACATTTCATTCATTTTTTAAACTGGCAGGTCCATTTGTTCTTGTAATTTACTCTGTCGTGCGGTGGTCGTTGAATATGAACGTACTGTAGTATTAATGAATTAAATGTGCTCAGTTTGACACTTGTGTTAAATTTAGACCTTACTTATGCGTTTGATAATTGATTGATTTGACAAGTAAGTTGGTGCACTTCGATATGCTCAATATTAGCTCCCCATTTTAAAAAGTGTCTCTTGTTGATGGTCGACTGCCATTGGAAGCAGCAGCAGGGGTGGGGAGAAGGAGGGAAAGAAAAAATGACGTGAAGGAGCGATCATCTCTGAAAAATGATTGTCATGAAATTAAGCGGGAAATTAATATCATAATATAATGAAGCGGGAAAATGAACATCATTTTACTAAGCGGGAATGCATCGACGGTGTAATCTTCACTCCACTGGAGTGAAATCATTCATAAGAAGCGTGAGCGCTCAGCTTGCAAGCTCGGGCTCAGGGACCCGTATTCGATTCTCGAACCGAACCAGGAGGAACGAATGGGCGCGTTCCTTCAAGTCCAGTGTGCCCTCGTTGACCTGCTCAATGACTTGGGTACTTAAATGTTAGTCGACTGGTGTGGTTACCGCTAGGGGAGAGAGAAAGGGAGAAGAGACAGAAAAAAATATGTAGTGTGTGCTTGCTCGCCACTCTGTCATAATGCATACAAACAGAAAGCGATGGAATCGAAGAGACATCTTCACCACCCAGCGGTGAAAGCATTCTTATTTTCTCTTTAAAATATTATTTTAAAAAGTGTACATTCCAATTCAATTAAGAATTGTGACCTGTATTCAATATGTTTGTGGTGAATTTTTTGTATATTCAAATGAATATGGAACTCAGTGTGACTGCGTAAAAATCGTAAAGATTCTCTCCCTCATTCTCTGGCTACTTGGCCTTGGACCTTCATCAGTAAATCAAAACAAGAACTGTATACAGAGACATTTAACATTCAGTACTGGCGTTCTCTCTCTCTCTCTCCTCTCTCTCTCCTCTCTCTCTCTCTCTCTCTCTCTCTATCTCTCTTCTCTCTATCTCACCTCTCTCTCTCTCGCTCTCGTCTCCTCTCTCTTCCTCTCTCTCCTCTCTCTCCACCCGGATACTTGGGCCTTGTACTGTATGTAGTATAGTAGTATGTATGTATGTATATATATATATATATATATATATATATATATATATATCTGCACGATAATTGAATACACTAGTGTTTCTCATTGAATACATGCATTATCGTTGTTTGTGTGTGTGTGTGTGTGTCTGTACAACCATTCCTCATGTTGCGGTTGTGCGCTGACTTCGTTTTGCCTTGCAACATCCTGTTTATAAGTCAAAGTTTGAGAGAGAGAGAGAGAGAGAGAGAGAGAGAGAGAGAGAGAGAGAGAGAGAGAGAGAGACCTTTATCAGGGACTAAGGATTGTTCGCGC
>NC_061091.1:51262250-51272250 GCF_015104395.2 Macrobrachium nipponense
CAGCGGAGCCTAACTGCGATTAAATAAAACTAGAGGAACAGTCTATGGATTCCAGAAGAGAAGACAATTAACCTGGAATGGAGAGTCAAGTATTGGACAGACCAATTTGGTAGTGTAGTAGTTTCTTCAAACCTCATTTCATTGCTTGATACTGGTTATTTAAAATTATCTGCGACATTAAACATCAGATTTTTGTAATTATGGGTTTCGTAAAGCTAATCATTTGTGATATTTGTGTGTGAACTGTATTGCTTGAAAAGACGTAGGCTAAAGTCCGTATTACTTGGAGTATTGCATTTTAGTTCAGTTGATCAATTTATCATACACACACACACACACACATTATATATATATATATATATATATATATTATATATATGTGTGTGTGTATGATACATTGATATATATATATATATATATATATAGATATATATATATATATATATATGATAAATTGATCAACTGAACTAAAAATGCAATACTCCAAGTAATACGGACTTTAGCCTACGTCTTTTCAAGCAATACAGTTCACACACAAATATCACAAATGATTAGCTTTACGAAACCGATAATTACAAAAATCTGATGTTTAATGTCGCAGATAATTTTAAATAACCAGTATCAAGCAATGAAATGAGGTTTGAAGAAACTACTACACTACCAAATTGGTCTGTCCAATGCTTGACTCTCCATTCCAGGTTAATTGTCTTTTCTTCTGGATTCCATAGACTGTTCCTCTAGTATATATATATATATATATAGTATATATATATATATATATAATATATATATATATATATATATATTGTGGGTGTGTATGAATGAGTGAATGCGCGTTTGAATATCTACACCACTGCAACATTCTAAAAAGTCATCGACGCGGTGGGATTGCGCAGGACGACGTTTCTTGACCCGTTTAGTAACCACATCCTTTTCCCAAGATTTCTGCTCCGCCTTAGGTATGTTCCTTGAGTGTGAATTTTACGTGGCTCGTCATTAATTGTAACTCTGTCTGGCGCTGTAATTTTGCTCTAACGGTGGTTGGTGAGATATACGCAGTTCCGTGCTTAGAACGGCTCACCTTTGCGTTCATCGGGCTTTACTTCATTACGCAGTCCATGTGATAAGTACTAGTTATTGAGTTGCCTTAGATGTATTCTTTGTTAATGTCGGGATGCTTTCAATGGTAATTTATTCGTTACTTTGCGCACAATTGTTTTCAGTTTTAAGTTTTTGTTTCTATGCATTCATTGTTAATTAGCGCCCATCTGGTTTACGGATACCGTAACTTTGTTACTTTCAGTTTTAGCTGTCGCCGGGTAGCGTTGCTTCATTGTTACTTTGCGCACGGTTGCTTTATTTTGCAACTGTGCGTTTTCGTAGTATTTCTTTAGGTATTTTGTTACGTGATGAGTTCATCGTTAATTTTTGCCAGATCTGATGAATGGTAACCGAATGTAGGTCTGTAGTTTTTCATTAAGTATGCACTGTTTCGAAATCTTTTCATTTCCATTAATGATAGTATTGCTAATAGTATACTAATAGTCATGGCGGAATTTAAATGATTTTGCAATAGCATCACGCTCTATAGGTAAGTTCAGTGATTATTTAATGTTGTTAATAGATAGAGGCAAAAATCAGGAAAGTATATATGTTCTTATGTCTTTCTCCAAGGGTATGTTGGAAAAAGTTACTATTTATGGTTAATTCAAATAAGATAATAAAGCTTATTCCTCATTGTAGATGATTAGAATGTTTGTTAATTGTAGGGGTACCAATTTTAAAACATTTTTATTATATGATTTTCAATTTATATATATATATATATATATATTTTTTTTTTAATGGTATATATAATAGATACTATATATATAATTATGTTAATATATATATATTATAGATATATATGTGTGTGTGTGTGTATATATACATATATATATATATATGTATATATATATATATATATATATATATATATATATATTATATATATACACACACTTAAAAATGACAGTAATAAGCTTTGCGATACGATGTCCGGCATAAAGAATAACACTCATTAGAAAGGTAATTGTTTAGTACAAAAGAAAATATATTTATTCTCCCCTTATTTTGGAAGGTGATATATTACAGCAAAGTTTAACTCTTATTTTGTTCAACTTCAGCTCATTATTTTGACCTTATGTATTAGCCATTTAGTTTTTTTGAACATATTACAATAAATTTAGACCATGCCTTCCTTAAAATATCGCCACATTTGGCCACAATAGCGCGATAACTAACTTTATTCAGTATCCCAGCATGAAAATATTTTACTCCAACAGATAAAATGAATACATCAGTAAGTAAAATTCCATAAATTTCGACGATATAATGCAATTTTCTATTTCTTACATTTTTTTTTATCTGAATATGAATATTTATTTTGATCTGAATATAAATATGAATATAAACATTCATGTTTAGCTAACTTTAGCGTGTCATCAATATATTATTATGTAATTGAAATTATGTATTTTTGGACGTACGTTACAACAGTCGCCCTATAAAATGGCATCAGAATTAGTATCATAGCATGAAGACAGGTCCAAGAGAAATATTGCTGTGCACAAACGCAGTCATTGAGAAATGTAGTATGTTTCTAGTTTGTTGTTTCTTAGGTCTCCTTGCATAAAAACTAATCTGACACTGACCATTCAAAGAGAAGTATCGGTAAGCCTAAATGTACACGGTGAAAAATGAGCGTTTTTCTGTTTAGTTGTTGCACACCAAAAAACATATTAAGAATTTGGTTTTTTGCAGGAGGATTACTGCTGGTCACATAGTGTACAAATGATTAATTTGATAAATGGTTTAGACAGCCCATCCAGACTTTAGGAACTTGACGTGCTGTCCTACAGCTTGTTGGAGCTTGGTTCATTCTACATTGGGCTGGACAATGCACAAAGAAAAAGCAAAGAAATGGGCATTCAGTGTATTTTATATAATAGGATTGTTCAGCAAGAGTACATTTCTGTTGAAAAAGAAAAAAAGGAAGATTCCGCAGAAAAGAGTCCCGTCAGTTCACCTCATGCGGTGCACTGTAGGCATTACTTAAGGTTCTTTGCAGCGTGCCTTCGGGCCTAGCTATAACCCCTTTCGTTCCTTTTACTGTACCTCCTTTCATATTCTCCTTCCTCCCTCTCCTGACAATTAATTCGTAGTGCAACTGCGAGGTTTTCTTCCTGTTACACCTTTCAAACCTTTTACTGTCAATTTGCGATTAAGCGCTGAATGACCTCTAAGGTCCTAATGCTTGGCCTGTATTCTAAATTCCACATTCATTTCAATTCCATCCCAGAAAAGTCACAATGTTTGAAAAAAAAAATTACAACTAACAAAGAAATCGAGTCATGTACTATTAGTATACTTGGAGTAAATAAAGGTAAATTCATAAAAGCTAAATGTACACTTAGGCAAACATTAGGTGGAAAGTAATGAAATGTATCAACGAGAAACTAACATTCTGTGTATGTTTTAAACTAAATATTCTGTCTAATGATTTTGATACAAATATGAAGCTCGGAAAGTTCAGCGGAAGTACTGAAAAATTGCCGTTAGTAACTGTAGTTGTCACCCTCTGAACTTCTCAACCTGCTTCTGTTTTTTATGAAAGATAACCTTCCATCTTTTACTAGTTTCATAGGCTAAAGCACCACTTTTTCTTTTTCACTTCTTTTTCGTCGTTTCCTCGGCCTCGGGATAGACAGGGAATTATTTTGCCCGTTCCGTGGTCATTTCAGCTGAAAAATCTGTCAGTTTTACGAGGCTAACTTGACGTCTCAATTTTTGCGGTGGCAGGAAAGAGAAAACCCCCGTCTCACAACATTACTGAATTGAAGACATTAGTTTGATACCATAACAGGAAAGGTTTCAAGTGAAGTGTTTGATAATGTATGTTATAGTGACGTGTTTTCTTGACGCTTTAAATGCTTGTGTGCGGTTCTGATTTTGAATATGGTTGTTAGTAAACAGTTCACCATTAAAATAAAGGACAGGAAATTCTGAAGATATCTTAAAAGCGAGTAAATGAAAACAAGGTATTACTTTGCTGCAATGCTTACTTTTGTGACTTGTTTTGTATTTTCAGTATAGTTTCTCTTTGTATTAGAAAGGTGTGTGTAGTGTACGTGAAGCCAACTTGAGATGCTTTGGCCTTTTACCAGATTTGGTTTGATTAGTTCATTTTTTCCAAAATATGATTTATGGTGTATGATTTGTAGTGCTTGTACTTGGTATTTAAAGAATTTTTTAATTTTGAAAAATCCTTTTTTGTGAAACGCGCATAGTGTATGTGCGTATGTATGTTTATTATGTATATATTATACACATTTTATATATATATATATGTGTGTGTGTGTGTGTGTGTACATATATATATGTGTATATATATATATATATATATATATAAAAGTGATTCATTAATCTAATATGATGATAAAAAATTTCCCACACAGCGTTTACTAATTTGTAACATACAACAATGACTAAAGTTGAAGATCAAAGGAAATCCAGCCTAAACCTTCAGTTAAAGCGGAGGCCTCAGGTTTCTATTATTTTTACGGAATTAATTCACGTTTCATATGATTATTCAGCATGGCACTTGCTTTGCATAATTACCTCTTGATCGTCGTATTCGTAAAGCTATGAGGTCCGCCTTGATTTTGGAATTTGAATGAGAGATTCTTTTTTTTTCCTGTCTGGTAATACTGCGCCTCTCTTCGCTCTTTGTAGTTAGAATCAGGTTTCCTTCTCACGTCATCTGTTTGTAAGATTTTCACATATTAACTTATATGTATGTATTTATGTATGTTTGTGTGTGTTTGTGTTCGAGAGAGAGAGAGAGAGAGAGAACTTGTGTGTTTACGGGGCAATTTCATAAAGTGTGTTGGGGTTTTTATGCATAATTCGGTGTAAAATAGATGAATTGAAAACTGATTTGAATTATATAAGAGATAGAAATATTATCAGTAGAAAGTTTATGCCTTTTCTTTGAGTGTGAATGAATGATTTAAAATTGTCTAAAATTGAGATGCGATTTTTCTATAGAGGTCCCATTGAAAAGAGTATTTTCGTTAAAAAGACAATAATAGTTCCTTTTAACAGAAGTGTTTCTTCCATGTAACAGTCCCATTATGGGTAGTGTTAGTTGTTTTTAGTCTTGAAAAACCGACGATAATTTTAATGAAATATCTTTCCTCCAGTGTGCATAAGGTTTCAAACCTTTTTTGGGAGGATGAATAACAAAATTGAAAAATAGTAAGCTAAGACTTGAAGCATCCTGTAACATGGATATTTGTGATGCCATGATGTATTCCCGCCTCTGAGTGATCCTTTCTAAATATAAACTCAGTGACTTGGTGACAGAGAGGTATTTACATGAATTCTCAAGATGTGGGCATCGGAATATTTTCCTTAAACTAGGACTCAAGCCACGCCCACTCGATGGCATGTTGCCAGAGTCTTCGATGTGGAAAACTAGCTTCAAATCAAAGACACTCTACTCAATATGGTATTGAACCTTGTTCGGGAGATCTGTTGGTATGCTGAGCTTAAAAATCTTCGACGTTGCTGAGAAAACTAATTTCTTAAAATCTCAAAATATGTTATATGCCAATGGGGTACATACAGTATATAATGATACCTGGCATTATGCCGAAAATTCTCCAAATAACATTGGTTATTTATGTATATTCCTATATATATATACATATATATATATATATATTATATATATATATATATATATATATATATAGTAATGTATAATTTTATAAACGTATGTGTGTTATAGATATTAAACGTACCTATAGAACATTTTTTCATTAGAGTAGCTCCACTGTAAGATGTCATCATCGTGCTTCGAAGCAAGGTTATTTTAGGTTAGGTTGATAAGCCCGTGCCCTACGTTACCATGTCAGTTACCCGCAAGAGTCAACTAACATAGTTCAATCACGGCTCCTTTCTTTGGATTGATGTCATACCTTGGTGTGATGTGAGGCTGAAGTGAGTTAATCTTTGTGTATATATATACGTGTATATATATATATATATATATATATATATATATATATATATATATATATATATATATATATATATGAGAGAGAGAAAGAGAGTTGGAGCAGTAGTTTTTGTAGTTTAGCAAGAATTTATGGCTAATAAGCTTGATATGGAAGCGAGAATGTGGAGAGAAAGATTAACGAACAATTGAAGGTTAGAAAAGATGCAGCCGGAGAGAGGCTGTCTGATGTGGGTGCGAACCTGGGTCGATGGAATGAATATTTTGAAGATGTTGGAAGTAAAGGATAGAAGACAGGCAGAGCTGAATGGTACAAGAGCGGAAAGGGTTGGTGTAAAGATGAGAATGCTTGTGGAGGCTGCTGTTAAGGACTTATGGAATGAAATTGAGAGGTTGAAAATTGGAGACACCAGCAATTAATGGGACTCCAGTTGAGATGCCGATGTATTTTGGTGAAACTGTGTTGGAATGATTGACTGGCATTCGTGTGTCTGGATGGGGAAAAGTTCCAAAGGATTGAGAGGGGTAACTTTCCCTTTTCTTTAAGGTAAAGGTATTGGAGGAGGCTAAGAATTTTAGGGGCATAATGTTAGATAGTGCGCCAGGAGAAGTGTATTCTTGGATATGTATCCAATAAGTAAGACAAATGACAGACAGCTAGATAAGGAAAGAACAGCGTAGGCCTAGACAACGATGAGGGTGTTGTATGCGGCATAGTGAACTTAGATAAAGGGTATAACAGAATTAAGAGGTAATCAAAGGGGTGTTGGGATATGTTGTTTAGAAGAAAAACTGGGAAAATTAATTAAAAGTATATATGGTGAAAGCGACACCTATATTGTATAAGGGTAGTTGCAAAGATATATGCGATGAGAAAATGAGCCGTAAAGGCATGCTGTTTTAATGTTAGTGAAGAAACGCTGCAGAAACTATAGACGGGGTTTGGAAGTTCTTGCTTGAGGGGGAAAGATGAGTGCAAATGTAATCGAGAGTAAGCTTGTCAGAGTAAATGGAAATCTGGAGGGTAAATGTTAATGTTGATGGTGCAGATCAGATGATGGTAGGTTAGAAGAGGATGTAGGTCATAAGATTTTCTTTACAGAAATGAAGTATGGAAGTTGAAAGCGGGTTGAAGAAGAAAGTTTCAAGCTGTTATCCAAGAGAAAGAAGTTGAATGTACAGGTGTCAAAAGAAAGTTGTTTTTATGTGGTTATTAGCACACATCTGCAACTAAGAACACCTCTGCTCCTGTCAATCGTGGAGGTCAGCTCAAGTTTACTTGTTGTGTAACATTCTAAGGAAATTGTGTTGACCTTTGAGTGGTACAAATCCGATCAGAGAGAGAGAGAGAGAGAGAGAGAGAGAGAGACCTTACCTTACCTTACCTTACAGACCGTACATCTTGTTCGGGCTGCCCCAGGTCCCTCAGTGTGAGGCACCTCTAATGTCTACCAGAGAGTTGCTAGTGCATCTTCCGGTATATTTTGCATCTTCCAATCTTGGATGGTCTGGGATGCAGCTTAGATATTTGTCGAGCTTATTCTTAAACACAGCTACGCTCACTCCTGATATATTCCTCAGATGAGCTGGCAACGTTGGCATTGAATAGACGCTGCATTGTAGTTTTTCTTTTTTGTTTTTTTGTTTGTTTGTGATTAACAATGAATTTCTTTCTGTATCATAAAATATTTGATTATGGCAACCCAAAGGAATTAAGAAAATAAATTTTTATCTTATGCTTAGATAAAGGGAAGGTTCAAACGAATGTGTCATGTTACAGCTATGCATACAAAAATTGAAACTCCCAACAGGCCTTTGGTCTTGGGTAAGCGGCACTGAGTCATATGATGCCTGAAAACTAGTAACCGCCGTTTTTTAAAATTATATTTTAATTGAACTCGTTTGGCTTTAAAGTTAATTTTTGGTATCATGTGTGAAAGAAAAGCATCGTTCGTTCACCAGCTTTTGCTTAGAAGTAGATATAATTTCGGTATCCAAAGAGTTGTTTGTAAATAGGGATTTATTTATTATATTAACGCTGGTTTTTTTGGGGGGTTACATGTAATTTTTTGCAGGAGCGCATGCTAACATAACGCCTCTTGAGCAATTAAGTTGAATAATTTGCTATGAATGATCGAAAACTAATCTGTGTTACTTTGTATTCTGAGTATGAGTTAGTTTATGTTGTATACGTATTGTATATTATTTTCGTTTAAAATAACTTTTGTATATTCGAAATTGCGATCATTTCGTAGATATGTGAGAGCATTTTTATGATTTCCAGATGAATTTTTTATAATAATGAATTACACATTTTAATTAATTTTCTTAATTTGAGTCGTGGCGCGATGCATTGTTGTGTTTCATATATATAGAGGTTTTTTCACGCATCTTGTGAATTTAGTATATATTTTTTTTAGACTAAGGTTTTGTTGTTTTGGAAACAGGGTTCCACCTTCATTTCATTACGGTTACATACTACATGTCGCCATGGTGATATGTGGTGCTTATTTATATATATATATATATATATATATATATATATATATATACATACACACACACACACACACACACACATATATATATATATATATATATATATATATATAATTGAGTGTGTATGTGTGTGTGTGTCTGTGTATGCTGGTGCGCTTGTGTGTGTGTGTTGGGGAGTTTAAGCCATTGTGAGTAATTTTGAGTAAACTACAAATTTGGAGTATTTAAAGTGGTGAAACGTGAATTAAGTCTGAATTAAGTGTTTTCATTAATTTGATTTGTTACTTTGGAGGACTAATATACACGATCTTACTTCACAGGTGTGTGGTTCAAGTGATCGGTTGTTGAACTTGTGTTATTTAGTCTGATTATTCACATGGCTGAAATTTATTCAATTTTTGTTTTCACTTAGTAGTTGAAATGTGGTAGTCAGAAGTTCTTGTAACTTGTAACTACCTTCGAACACTGGTGTGAGTAGCAGTTAGTTATACTGAATCTTTAAAGCCGAACAGAATAAGGAGTTGAATACTTGATTATTTAGAGGATGCGCTCAACAGAAATAGGATGGAAGGTGTGTTAGTTGAGATGCAATGTAGGGATCACATGGGGGAGGGAGGGGGGGTGGGGGGCGTTGGCGGTTGAGGTGTAAGGGGTTAAGGGTAGGGAAGGGGAGGCGCCCATCCTGCGTAGACAAGGTCAGCATCATGATGTCGGTTGCTCTATCAAATGCCTTTTAAGCGCGGTTCTTGGCACTTCTTCAGTTCTGCACTTACTTCATTTCCTCACCTCTCGGAACCGTTTCACCTTAACCTGGTGTTCTCAGTTTGCTTTTCGTTGGTGACCTGAATTTCCTTTCTGTTTTGGCTGCTCGTTTTCTTACTTTCAGCAGTGAGACTGTCTGGCCGCTGAGAATTACCTGGCTTCCTCTTGCTTTCGCATTTATTCATTGTTTTGTTATTTGCTGCCTGTTTTCAAGTTTTCCTTTTGGAGAGTGGTTTTCATTGTTGCTTTATATTTGCCTAACTTTATGTAATTAGCATATTTTCTAATTGATTGAGGAATACTATTGGCTCTTCTCGTTATTTGCTATGGTGCTTATTATTTTCGTATTTACGTCTTGTATTATTTACTTCTTATATTTCTATCATCATTGCAAGGTCCATCACTCTGGTGTTGTTTCTATGTTTATTATTATCTTAGTTGCTTCTCGTATATACGTGTATGGCTTTTAATTTTTTTTCTTTTTGGCATTGCTTTGAGATAATTTTTCATAAGCATATTTGTTATGATGGTAACTGACCTCTTGTATTGGAGGTACTCAAGGTTAATTTTGTATTGCCTCGTACTTTCTCATCTACCAAATTAAAATCTTTATTTCCTTTCCATATATGATATTTATTGTATTCTTACACAATTGTTCATTCTTTATGTTCGTCCAAG
>NC_061091.1:51274750-51340509 GCF_015104395.2 Macrobrachium nipponense
TACCAATTTCTTTCTTTCTTGCTGCAGCTTGTTTCACACTTTCACAAAACCAGGCGCCATTACAACAACTTTTGTTCAGATTCCACAAAAAAACACTATATAACACTAAATAAACTCTAAGAAATATCAAATCTGAAATTTACAAGTTACGAGTGACCATTTAATAAGTACGAAATCGTTAAGTTACTTTAAAATCAAAAGTGCTATGAGAGAGAGAGAGAGAGAGAGAGAGGTGATCGCTTTGAGTATTTAAGCCCGAATAAAAAACTTCTTCCTTACGGAAGCTGGACTGAAGATGACACAAAACGTTTTGGGCAATAATGCTTCCAGAAGCTTCGAAATCTTACGCAACTTTACATACAAAATGTGTAATCTGCATGTGGCTTTGATCAAAGACATACGCGTACGAGATGATTCTGCTCAACAGACACGTACCCGATCGAAACGGAGGTTGAGCGATAATTAAGACTGACATGTTTTGACAACAATGCAAAGACTCGAGCTCTCTTATCAAACTTATTGACAGATTTTGAAAAATTACTAGCTTTTAACGGACAAAGATATTCTCTCTCTTTCTACATTCTACATTATATATATTCTTTTTATAAATTATGTTATGCGAAATCTGAACACACATTCAAAACATCCTATCTCTAAGCTATCTAGGAATCTGAAAAAATTTTGCACAATCTTATACACAATACTTTATACAGTAGCAATATATAATAATAATAATAATTATATATATATATATATATATATATATATATATATATATATATATATATATATATATATGGGGATACAATCCACAATGAAGTAAATTCCTCTTGTAGTTTAAAATATATATTTCTTGTATAGGATTAAAGCTTTCGACCATCAACAGTTGATGGTCGAAAGCTTTAATCCTATACAAGAAAATTATAAGTTTTAAACTACCAAGAGGAATTTACTTCATTGTGGATTGTATCCCCATTTACTTAGAGGTACGACATAGTACCTGGCTTCTGCATATATATATATATATATATATATATATTATATATATATATATATATATATATTATATATATATATATATATATATATATATGATTTATATATATATATATATATATATATATATATATATATATTATATATAGATATATATATATATATATATATATCAGAGGATATATATATATTATATATATATATATATATATATCTATTTGTAGATATATATATATATATATGTATATATAATATATATATATATATATATATGTATATATATATATATATATATATATATATATATATAGTATTTTTTATATATATATATATATACATATACATATACTATATATATATATATATATATTAATATATATATATATATATATATATATACACACACACACGTATATACACATATATTTACATATATATATATATATATATATATATATATATATATATATGTATGTGTGTATATATGTGTATATATATATATATATATATATATGTATATATATATATATATATATATATATATATATATATATGTATGTATGTATAATTATTACTGAACGAGTTTTTTTTCTTTTTTTTTGCCCAGTTTTGTAACCAGCAGTGATATTTTTTAATAATGAGGTGATTGAATCATTTCCATCACACGGAGAGATTTTGAACATTTAAAAGTCGCAAGAAAATTTCCGTTTATAAATTGGTATTAAAGACTTTGGCAGCCTTTGGAATTCCTAACGTTGAAAAGATTCTCTCTCTCTCTCTCTCTCTCTCTCTCTCTCTCTCTCTCTCTCTCTCTCGTCTCTCTCTCTCTCAAACTCTTCTCCCCTCTCTCTCTCTCTCTCTCTCTCAATTTTATATTTGTTTCTTGACCTTAACTATTAATTTTCTGTTAATAAAGACAATAATTGCTAAGGTGTCACAGTCGACACTACCCGTAGATTTATCCGACTTCTTAACACATCTGTTATTTTTGTGTGTGGTTTTTACATGTTATTTCTCCATTTCATCTGTAAGTTATTATCTTGATCTGTTCGCACCTTTCTTTTTCATTTTTTACCCTTCTTTTTTTTTGGCTGGAACTTTATTGACAAATTCATGACCATTTTGCTTTTTATCCGTATGTATGTCTACAAGTATTGATTGATAATGGTAACTCTGTCTTTTTATTATTATTATTATTAATTATTATTATTATTATTATTATTATTATTATTATTTTCTGAATGAAAACTCGGCTTTTGTTACGGCAAAGTCTCCATACAGGGATCATCCTTGTGTAGACAAGGTCGAGGTAAGCCTGTGACACCCAAGCGAGTTACTTTCAATTTCCCCCAGTAAAAAGTAAACGAAATTCTCTCTCTCTCTCTCTCTCTCTCTCTCTCTCTCTCTCTCTCTCTCTCTCTCTCTCTCTCACACACACACAACTTATCTCTGTATGTTTATACGGTCTAGAAAGGCTCTTCTGGTTTTATGTGACCTTTTAGCTCTCTTACTACCGTGTTACAACGTACTAAAGCAAAAAGATTATTTAGCTGTGTATTGCGTTTTGAAACTAGCAGTTTAGTTTCATTTCTTGAGGTTTTTATTAATAATAGTGTTATTACAAGTTTTAGATTTATATAATTAATGGGACGATTTCCTCTTATATTATTAATGGGACGAGTTGAGGAAAGAATATTAGACGTTTTTAAATCCTTCAACTTACTAACTATTTCGTGATTCTATTTGTATTACTTATCATTTTTAATCCCTATATTTATTGGACAGTTTCAAATTATTGTAACGGTTAGCCTTGAATTTTTTTATAATCGCCTTTTCTTTTGTATATTATTTCCGTTCCTTTTCATAGATTTGTGGGCTTTTGTATTTATTGGTCTTTAATGCCCATATAATATGTTTTATTTTAATAGTTGAAAGATTATTTTCCCGGTTTCAAGTCTAGCATTTTATGAATTCTCATAGAATATTTTTTTCATTCCCAAACCATATTTTCGGTTTGGATTTTATCAATTTTTAAATTCCCTTGAAAGAATTGCTCAATTTAATTTTTCCCCTTCTTCTGCGACCCTACTTTTATTTATCCCCAGTCTCTCTCTCTCTCTCTCTCTCTCTCTCTCTCTCTCTCTATACCATTCCTGATTTAAGAGAGTTCATCGTGCGTTCCCTCTGTTATATCAGTCTCTCGTGACTTGTTTTGTGGAATTGTTACTTTCACTTGCGCTTTGAGGCAGTTTCTGCAATGTCTTCTAGCGCAATGGGAGGAGTGTGGGAAATAGTGCTGCCGACGACGCGTTAAGAAATTTCTTTTTTCGTCGAGAAAAAGAGAGAAGAAAAATGGCAATGACGGTATACTATTGCTGCCGCAGCTTTTCGTATGATGTTAAATGAGCGTTAAGAGATTGCAGAAAATGTTTGGAATATTATTTCACGTATATATCGTGGTGGTAGTTGATGTTTTTGTTGTTGCTGCTATGATCATTTATAGTTATTGTTATGATTGTTGTGGCTGTCTTTTATTATTGGCAATATTGTCATGAATGTTATTATTAGCAGTCGTAGGCGTATTTTTATCGTTTCATACATTAACTAGATCGTTTCTATCTTTATTTCATGTTAGACTGCACGTGTTCATGTAATTAAAAGAAAAATGCTCACCTGATGTAGCTATAGTTGTATATTTGAGGATCACGTGAGAATCATTTTCAAGGCCTTACCTGGAAGGCGGTAAGATCACTTTCACTGAAAAGGAACTATACTGTAGCCTTAAAGGCATACCTTCACCGACAAAATTTAGTTAGATAACATATATTTCACACACCCATTCATAATGTCTATCTACCTATCTATATCTATCTATTTAAATATATACATTTACATATATGTATTCACACATGTGCATATACACACATTATACATTTGTGTGTTGGTTTATCTAGCTATCTATCTATCTATCTATCTATATATATATATATATATATATATATATATATATATTATATTACAAACTCTTTAAAGCATGGTAAGATTCTGACTATCTGGACATACCCGATACTGTTTACATCACTATTGATGATCCCTTAACAGTTATTAATTCATATTACACTATTTTATAGGTTTGAATGATAGGGCTTATGAGTATACTTGTCTGTCATGAATAATATGCATAAGTAAATATATACAATAATATATATATATATATATATATATATATATATATATATACACACGCATATGGAGAGAGAGAGAGAGAGAGAGAGAGAGAGAGAGAGAGAGAGAGAGAGAGAGAGAGAGAGAAAGTAACGTCATTCAACTGTTAATTGTATTCGTGAAAACCGACGGAATTTCCCTGTTACTTATGAAAGAAGTGTCAGTTCGACTCTCCTACTTCAAGTGCTGCAAGTCATCACTGAGCTTTAAAGTGAGTAAAGCGTATAAAATGCCACATTAGTTATATATGACGTAGTATTGTCAGCGAGAACTCGGCACCTTTCCAATGCAATGACCGATGAACAGTCTGCTTGGTTGCCAGTCAAAGAAAAGTAGTTATGAATAAAGCGAACTTACCGGTAATGATAACGGCCAGTTTGATTCACGTTATTTTCTTAGACATGAGCCAAAAAACGATTGTGAGAGTGATGTTGTTGGAAACAACGAAAATCATAGCACCTCAGTGATGTGATCAGTATGGTCTTGGCTTACCACCTCGGCGGTCGCGAGTTCGGTTCACGGCATTCCACTGAGGGGTTAGAGATGTGTATTTCTGGTGATAGAAGTTCACTTTCGACGCGGTTCGGAAGTCACGTAGAGCCGTTGGTCCCGTTACTGAATAACCACTGGTTCCATGCAACGGAAAATCACCATACAAATAAACAAACAACGAAAATCCGTAATGTAATGATTATTGAACATTGGGAAATATTAATTTTTACTTTGTTGTATTTGTAGAATTTTATTTTGCAGGTTTCTTATAACTGAAGTTAAATCATGTTTTCCATTGTCGAAGTCTTGGGCTAAAATGTTAAGAGGAATTTCGTTGGAACAACGAGGCTCCCTGTCCTGATAAAGTCAAGATTTTTATTTCTAGTATCTTAAAGAGTTTAACCTGATGGTTTCTGATTGTTTCACTGATTCATCTCGATTTCAGCTATTAGCTCTCTCTCTCTCTCTCTCTCTCTCTCTCTCTCTCTCTCTCTCTCTCTCTCTCTCTCTCTCTCTCTCCCAAATGAAATTTGGTTGTCATTCGTCGATTTTGGTGTTTCTGTAATAGAGATGTATTACTAATGCTGGAAACTCATAACTGTATTTGTACAAGTATGAGAACATATTTAAGATGTGGGTCGCATTAAGTCATATCTCAGTTGACTTAATATTTCAGTTTATCAAACCGAAGTCGGACGATTTAACATTATTATTAATAACAATATTTTCTGTGAAATACCGACGTTCCATTCTCAAAAGTTTCGTAAAGACAAGCTGTTTTTTCTAGGTTACTTTTAGTAATTCTGCTACTAGCGAATTATTTTTTTGTTTATATTTAAGTTTTTTATATATCCATTGAGCTTTAGATTTGAATCTCTCTCTCCCTCTCTCTCTATCGGCCAATGTAAAATTCGGCCCGGATGATGTTGGGAGTCCATAGTTTAGAGCTAGTAATCTATATATATATATATATATATATATATATATATATATATATATATATATATATATATATATATATATATATATATATTTTACAGTATATACACATCACCCCCCACCTCTCTCTCTCTCTCTCTCTCTCTCTCTCTCTCTCTCTCTCTCTCTCTCTCTCGTGCTGATCCGAAGGACATTTGATTTCTCTTCACGCGAGGAAACAAGAGGGGAATGGGAAGTCTTGAGAAGGTTCCTGCTAATGCGACCCTCTTCCTGGAGGCCTCAGTCCCTTTATTTCTTTTTCTTCTCCTTTTGACTCTTCCAGCAGCGGTATGCGAGGTTTTCCCTGATCGATCGCCCTTGCTGCTTGTTCGTGCATGCGTGTGTGCGTCATCTCAAGATTTTGTGGTGTAATGGATGAACTGAGATCAGGTTTTACTCGTGCATGATTGATGTGTATGAAGTGCGTTTGATGTCTTCGTCCTCTCTCTCTCTCTCTCTCTCTCTCTCTCTCTCTCTCTCTCTCTCTCTCTCTCTCTGGAGAGTGGCTGAAATTTATTTGTATTTTCCCCTCCAGAGAGGCAGTTCCCTTTTTAGGAGATGACTGCGGAGATAATAGTCGCTTCCACTGAATCAAGGATGAACCCCCTGTGCAGAATCCATTCCCACCGTCAGCCACTTCATACCTTTTTAGAGGTAGGACGCCGCTGATATTACAAAAGTGTTCGTTCGAGGATTGCTTGCTTAAGATTGAGTGTGACAGAAGAAAACGTTTTGAGGGTGAATGTATATGACCCAGGGACTGAGAAAACTAAAGTGAAAGATGTTGTTTTTGGTGGTTTGCGAATTTGTGCCTGGGTGGCTTAGCGAATACGAAAAGGTAATCCTGCAGGGTGATAGAAATGCAAAAGCAGGTGACATAGAAAGATATTGCTCATGTAGTTCATAGCGTAAATGATATAGAAGTCTTGTGTAAATGTGTTTTGAAAGCGGTTTTCGTGTTGGGAATTCTCTGTTATTCAAGATGTTCGTAAGTGTACTTAGTGAAGAGAAAATTTAAGGAAAATTTTGTTAAATAAAGACAAGTCAAGAATTTGGAGAGGAACGAGTAATAATGTAGCTGTAAATGTAATCAAGTAACATAGATATGAGGGAAGTCAGGCGAGGACTAAAGAGGAAAATGGATAAGTTGTGGGCTAATGTTGAAAGGCATAGAGGTGGAAATCTAGATGAGGAGTTTGAAGAACTCCAAGATTGATGATAGAAACAACGGCGGGTACTTTTGGGTACAGGAAATATTAGAGGGCAGATTGGTTAGCTGAGAAGATAGTGAGAGAGAGAGAGAGAGAGAGAGAGAGAGAGAGAGAGAGAGAGAGAGAGAGAGAGAGAAAAGCCTGAGTAATAAACATAGAAGACAGAAGGTGAACAAAAGCTTCATGGAGAATAGGTTATTCTACAAAGAGGTAAATAGAGGATGAAGAGTTAATTGATAAATGGTTCTCAGACTAGAACCATGCAAATGGAGAGATGCTGTCTGGTTGACGGATTGAGTTTTTACAAATCCGTTGAATGTGGAATGCCGAGAAAAGGCAGAGCTGAATTACAAAATGTAATGGTCAGTGTAAGGTTGAGAATGATGATTGCAGAAGTGAATCACGAAGGAATGAGTGTGATGATTGGACCGATGGGATTACTAAGTGTGATGGTGCCGTATAGCAGTTATAGTGTGATTGACTGCCTGACCAGGGTTTGTAAAGTATGCCTGCGGGAAAGAAAGGTTCATAAGAAATGGGTGAGGAAGAAGTTGGAGAAAGACAGATGATGTTAAGTCTTTCCTCATAGTATATGTACCTGTGTACCCAATGAACTTTATTCTTTCATACACGCTATAACATTGTTATTACTCAAAATGATCAGGTAGTCGTATGTCCCAAGCTAAAATGTAGTAGACAGTAGTTAATTGATTATGGTAAATTACCAAAAAGATTATATAGAAAAAATATGTAAACTGCAGTATAAGTCGGAAGACGTTCAATAGGGAAATGATTAACCTCTGGTAATGGGTAGTGTGACAACGTGACACCACACCAGTATGGCGATGGTAGCGTTCTGGAAATTGATTAGTGTGCGCTTGCTCGTGGGTTGCTGACTCTTAAGGAATGGAATGGAATATGAGATTTAGGCATGGAGCCAAACACCGAGACCCATGGGGTCATTCAACGTATGGTGAGGATGAACGAAAATAGGAATGATGTAAATAATGAGGTTAAAATAGATATTTTGAAGATCAGTGTTTAAAAAAGCTCTAGCGATAGGTTACTGTTAAAATTGGTTTTTAGGAAAATGTCCAAACTGTACACCATCTGATGATGGGCCAAGTCAAGTTTACCGTTGATTGGAAAAAGGAACCAATCCTGTCTAACAGATCATGGTCCGTTTGACTCTTTGACAAGGCAAACATGCTAAAAATATGTATAATTAATATCATCAGCTCTGGCGTATTGTAAAACTTGTGAACAATTCCCAGTTTTCTGGCCGCGTTAGGTAATAAATTTGTTGAGCACGAGGACAAAAAAGGATGGAGTCGAAATAACGCAATTATTGTCAGGTACTCGGGATCATTAAGTTTGTGTTAACTTTGCCAAATGAAGCATGAAGTGGGGAATACGGTACCAGATCAGTGAATCAACTAAGCCCCTGGTTCTTCTGTCTCGGCTAACACGCCCTTTCGACACATTTCTAAGTAAACAAAGCCTTTTTTTTTTTTCTTAACTTTACACCTGGTGTCGATATTAAAATTACTATTTCAATTTATAGAAAAGCAGTTCTGCAGAATGTATCGCACGCAGCAGTGTCAGAAAGGCATTTTCTTTTTCAAGTGCGGAGGCCAGTGGGGAGGGCAGCCTGGTGTTCTTTCCTTCCCCATCACCGAAGAAAACAAGGAAGGAAATGGAGCAGAAAGGTTTGATGAGGCTCAGTCGTGAATCGTGGTGTGGTGAATCTCATCTCTTGCGAACAAACGAGGTGACCATTCCTCTGGTTGGACAACGTTTAAATTCTTGTTATTTATTATTACGGATATTTGTATGATTTGTTACCTGTAGTTTTATAGTTAATGATCTTTAATACCTGAATTTGTATTATAACTAATTTAAAGAAAAATTGCACTATGAGCACTTATTTGTAAAGCTAGAGGCCGCTTGGATTGGCAGCACAGCCCACTTTTCTAGTTCATGTCGACGAAAGCAGGAAAGAGAAATGGCTAAATTGATGGGGAGGGGGGGGGGGGGGGGGTGTTGATTAACCCTGAGGAGAACTGTAGCCCCTCCCTCTTGTAGGATGGAAAGCTATTACAATCCGGAAAATCGGAGGCAGGAATAGAATACCAAAGCATAGTTGAACCTTGCGGTCTGAGAAGTACCGATTTCCCCAGTTTGAAAATGAATTCTCTTCTTAGTATCACGTTTCGTCTCTTTAGTTATCACTTTCATCTGCCCACATAGTATCATCGATTATTAATAGATTTTTTTTCTTCAAATGATTTATGTTGGTATTTGAATGGCTGGCTTCCAGCAGTCGTCTCTGAAAACATGAACTTAGGTAATTGACAAGAAATAATTTGCACCTAATGGCAAGTTTCTTATTGGCTTTGACAAACCTTTTTGCGGTATAGGATATACATTTAAACGTATGACAAACATTTACGTGTTGTCAGTATACTTTTATACAGATGACAAACATTGATGTGTGTCGGTGGATATACATGTGTACATATGAATGTACGTATGTTTGGTAAGTTTGCTTAGTCGTGCCCACCAAAGTTGGGAGTGTTCTGGTTGTTAGTTTGGAGGGGGGACGATTCTGCTGAAGCGACCAAGTTGCTTTCACACCAAGAGCAAGATGCGCGATTGGAGCCATTCGCACTCATGCAAGTGTCTGAGTCTGTTTGTTTTGTTTGTATTAATACAATTGCTTCGATCATTATACTTTTCATATCGATAATCACTACTCCTATAATACGAATTATTTAATGACTAGATAATTGGGTATGAACAACTTTCTATTTATCTATAACATCCTTTTTTATTAGTATATTATTCTAAATAGGCAATTAGTTATAAAATACCAATGATTTTGGCCTTATGCTACAAAATAATGCAGACTTATACTACTCTTATTCGAGTTTATGTGGCATCATCACTCTTTATTCAGTTAAAATGTGATTTTATACGATTGTTTTCTCTCGGTGTCAGATAGACTGCTTCAATGCCTGCTCGCTGCTCGCCCAATCGACAAGCTGTAAGTATGTACTGGCGTTGGGAGTCAAGAAACCCCTACCTGCAAAACATCCCTAACGCCATTTGATGATATTGGTCTCAACTGGGCTATGAGAAGTATTCTCATTCCGGTCTCAGTCTTGTTTAGTTAACGCTTCTGTCTTAGGAAAATACTGAAAGTTTTAATCGAGCTTTTTGCTCTATAGTCTGATTCCAAAGGCAGTGGATTATGGAGGGGCACGAGGTCATATTAAATATTTTACATGACATGTAAAACAGGTGTTCGCTGATATGCTCTCTTTCATCGAAAACTACCTGTGAGTCCTCCTCCTACACCCGGGTGGATGCTTCCGACAGGTGTGTCTTCTCATGAATCTCTTAATATTACCACATCTCCTAATATAGTGCCTTCCCTTAGGTGGTCAAGAACGCCTTTGCTATCTCGCCCGTTTCATCTCGTATGTTAACCTTTCGGTGTCCCTTCCGGCCAGTGGACATACTAAATCCAAGGGGTTTTTAGAATTTCGAGTCGGTTTTTTCCACTCCGCCGCTCTTCCCTTCCGAACCCTGACATCAGGGTGCAACGACTTGCCGTTTTAGGTAATTTGAGAGAGAGAGAGAGAGAGAGAGAGAGAGAATATATATTTTTGTTGTAAGATTTGGATTTGCAACCTTTTAAATTCGCGTCATTAATTTGGAAGCTTCTAGTGTTATCATGTTTTATTTACCTTTCACAGTGTCAAGTGTTTATTTTTGAAGAGAATGAAATCCCTCGTTTGACAAATGTTGCCGATCTGTTATCAGCTATGTTGAAGTATGAACACTCAGGATACCACAATGAGCTCCTCTTTTGGTTTACGTTACTCACTATGATTTTTTTTTTTTTTTTTTTTTTTTTTTTTTTTTTTAACTTACACCGGACCGCCAAGGTTTACTGTAAGAATCAGGACGCTTTTTATGTATTCTCTCGTGGCATAGTTACAAGGAGCGTTCTGAACTTGGATTTTAATGATAGAATATTACGTGTTGCACTTCCTTCTATTCACCTGAATCTGAGGCTTTAATATTTTTATTTATTTATTCGGTGTTTTAGTAAGCCGGAAGAGACAGTATGTCTCTCTCTCTCTCTCTCTCTCTCTCTCTCTCTCTCTCTGGGTGTGTGTGTGGAAAATGATTGAGATTTAATTGATTTAGGGATGAATCCTTTTAGGAATTTATTAGGATGGACCCACCCCGGTTCTAAACTGTTAATTGATATTTCGAGGTTATTTTTTCTTTTTTTTTCCGTTTTTACGGGGGTTGAAAGAACAATGGCTCGTAGGTCTAAGTTTCTACCTCCTTCGTGCTTGAGACATGCTCGTAGGTCTATGAAAATCCGTTTTGGTACCTTACAAATTTCCGTAAGGTCTCTGGCCTCCTTAGTCGACTTAAGCTTGATTGTCAGTATCTGCTGTTTTATTATTATTATTTTTTTTATCAATTTTGTGAAATGGTTTTCAAGAGTCATTTGTTTACGACTTGGTTTTCATATGCTTCTTAGCTGGTCCGTTGGTATTGTGGTTAGTGTCGTGACATGCCACTCAGATGTCGCTGGTTTGTGTCTACCCCAGGATGATGGATAATCACTGGCTCTGTATCATGGTCAGTTACTGCTGCAGCGTGGGGTCTGCGGTGGGAGGTTGAAGCCAACATTCTTTGGAAGCTTGAATTTCAAGTCAATAGCCCCTGTGTGCTCGTTCCATGTGAACAGGTTTCATCTGCTGAAATAATATAATAATAATAAATAATGATTAGGTTTGTCATCGGTTTTATTCCTAGTGTCGCTTTAGGTTAATGAATTTTTGTTGTCTGATGCCTCATATGATTGTCGTTGGAGATTAAGCTGGCCTTATGCCAGCACGGGCTCTTGCTCATAGAGACCTCATATTATGAGTGTCAAATGCCGCTTGGTTGACTTTTGGAGTGCCAATTTTGCGTATTTATTTCGGTTTCAGGAGGTCCCTTTAGTTGATAACATTGTTTACGTGTACCCAGTACTTAAGCAGTTGGTCGGTGATCCGAAGACGAATGATGGATTTGGCTCCTTGGCTATTGTCAATTGTCACTCTTCTTGTTTCCGAAAGAAAAAAAATTATCGCCGACGAAACGAGCGAAAGAACTTAGAGTAGGTCACAGCAAAACCTGGGGCTAATATTGACTTAGTACTGTATTACTCATATGACAGTTTATGTTACTGATACAGTGAATATGACCACAGCATGTTATGTTGAGACTTTTTCATAGCATGCTTCATGTGGGCTGTCTTTTTATGGTCCATATGTTAAGGTCAGAAAAATGAAGATTTGGGATATTTCATGACGTTAAATCCAATCAGGTGTATATGCTATCGAATGGATAGATAAGATTTCAAAACACCAGTTTCCTGTTTATTGCTCATAAGAATGTATCAGTTTTTTCACATTTTTGTATATTTATTTTATTGAATTAAATGACCTACAATATGCTATTCCCAGAAAAAAGTAGGGTGAAATCAAGAGGTTTTAAGTGGTCAGTGTGGTTTTGAAGCCAACACCCACATGGACGTTTATATATATATATATATATATATATATATATATATATATATATATATATATAAACTTTGTTTACGGTATCTTTCACACTCAGCTTATACGCCTGGTATTGCTAACTTGTGGCGTAAGCAGTTGTTGCCAGATTGCAGTAGTACTCTATCCCTCTGTTGCATCAGGACCTGTATTGTGTGGGAGGCGCTCTCCACGCTTCCCATACAAACTTAATGGTTGCACGTTGAACGTAATGTTCCCGGGGTCCTCTGCGTTGCATCCTATCAGGCGGTGGTTCCGAAGAATTTTGGAACTTACTTCTTCATCCCCATGACCTTTTTTTTCCTCTCTCTCTCTCTCTCTCTCCTCTCTCTCTCTCTCTCTCTCTCTTATTCTCCATCTTATTTGGTCGTCAAGTATTCGCCGTTTTTCGGGCTACTTCACTTTACGTAGCTGTTTTTCTTTTCTTTTTTAAACGTTTTTGGGACTTGTAGTGGTAACAATAGTCAAGTACCGTCGTTCTTTTCTCCCTCACCCCCCACCGCCACGGAAGGAAAGGTACCTTTCATGTTTCTTTAGTTATGTATCTAACTTTTTTAAACGTTTTGAGGACCCGGAGTGATGACAGTAGTAAATAGCTTTGTTCACACCCGCACCCTCCCCCCTTCCCCTCCCCCTCCCCCTCCTCGACCCTTTCTCGTAACCCTTCCTCCATGGAGGGAATGGGAGAAGAGGAAGTGTAAGAGCTTTGGTATTTGGTAACTTTTCGTAGTTCACTTTTTATATAGGAAACTTTTTATTATTATTTAATTTTTTATTCAGAGTGATGACAGTGGATAGGTAACCTTGTGTGTGTCTCCTCCCCCGTCCCACATATCCTCCTCCTCCTCCTGTTGAGAGGGGAAGGAATGGGAGTAAGAGGAGGAGGAGGAGGAAGAGGAACAGCAGCAGCAGCAGCAGCAGCAACAGCGGGACGAGAGAGTGGATGAGGAAGTGGAGGAGGAGGAGGAGGCCATCCTTCCAGCTGACCCTGATCAATAGCATTGCTGCCACTACCCCATCTCTCTCTCTCTCTCTCTCTCTCTCTCTCTCTCTCTCTCATATGCCACCGCCATTTACTACCTACCTCTACACATCTGGCCTAGCTTAGTATGTTTCTACGTTTTTCTCGTCGTCTTTTATTTCTTTTAAATCTTTCCAAGAATATAATTGAAATGATTGTTTTTATTGTAAATATTTATTAATTTCCCCTGTGTATTTTTATATTGATTCTATATTGATCATATTGATTATAAACCGATCTTCATTTTCCATCCTGAAGTATTGTTCCTTCTGTGATTTTGATACATCCTCCATTAGGGTTTTCATAAGCACCTTTTCTGGCGATAGTTAGGGCAGATATTCGTTGTACATATTTATTTCTTAATTTTTCCACTTTTAATTTTGTTATTTTTATTGTTAGATTTGACTTATGCCTGTGTTTGTCTTTTTTATTTTTTCTGTAAATTTTTAACAACTGTCAATTCATTAGTCCATTGATTTTTTTTTATTTCTTGTGAGATTCCTCGCTTACCATTTTATTAATTTCTCCACTCGCAATTTAGACTTTATTTTCATTATAATTATTAACTGGTAAAGTTTAATATTAAGCCTCTAGCCAGTGTTCTTATCTTTCTTAGGGTCGGTATAAATTTTTCTTTTGTACATGTGTAATCCTCGATTTGTTTATTACTATAAATTTACTAAAATATTTTTCCATTTCCTTCCCTCTTTTTTTGCTAATTTATCTTAGTCCTACTTTTGGATTGTTTTTTTTTTCTCCTTCCATCGTTCATGCATCTTTGTATCTATCGTTTTTTCTTTGCGTAAATGTTGCACTGATATGCTCAGCTTCATTTCCTATCTACTGCGGTGGCGGCTTTATTCTTTATGGGGTTAAGAGGATCGTCTGGGCTTCTGAATTCGGGCAGCCAGCAAAAACGCCTAGTAGAGTAAAAGTAGCATTGCTTGGAGTTCTCGGTAGAAGGTTATTGGCAGCCCGCGGGATGTTATAGTAAAATTGCTACACTCAGCTTTTGCTTCTAGTTTTGGTGTTAACGAACAGCATCTTGCGCCGTTTATAACGTATATAATTTGGATTTTGAACTTTTTTGCTTTGTTTATAGGAGAGTTTATACTCTCATGATTCTTTATTATTATTATTATTATTATTATTATTATTATTATTACACTTGTTTTGTTACATAATTCACGTATTTTTTTTATTGTGTACTGGTAAAGAGGTGCTCTGTCTTGAAGAAATTATACTCTAAAACTTAAATTTTAGATTAACATTTTTGCTAATCGCTGTCATTTAGGAATACAGTTGCACTTATATATATACACTGTATATGCATATACATACATACACACATGATTACATATAATTCTCGTATTCATACGTTTATCAACCACACCTGTATGAATTCAAAGATCGATCCCATAGGTGGCCAGGGTGACGTATGGCCATTTCCTGTAAAGGACAGTCTGCCTCTCTTCAGTTGAGCAATGAATCCTGATCCCTGGTAGTTACTCGACTGTTTTAGGTTGCATCCGGAGTGAGAAGGGCATAGAAAACTCATTAATAAAGAAGTTGCATATTTTTGGAAGTGGACTGTGCACAGTTGATGGTAATTACGGTAACTGACTTTTGCCGAAAAAAAAAATCGTGGGTTCATTGAGGTCCCATACATCCCCTTGAGGCCAGGGAACAGATGAGGGAATTGTGTCCCTCATCCTCACAATAGATCTGAGGATGAGGGACACAATTCTTCTCTCTGATTGCTTTGTTTCTTCGTCATTAAAAAGAAAATGTTACTTATCCATCACTCTTCCAAGTTTAGTGAGGTTTAAGCATTCTTATCTGTCACGTAAGAAAGAGATTATACATACATACATACATACATATTATATATATATATATATATATATATATATATATATATATATATATATATATATATATATATATTGACATCTTTGACTTTCATAAGAAATGCCTTCAGGCGTTATTTTTATTCTCTGCACATACTTTTTGGACAGACTGCTAGTCTTTAGGAGAGAATGATTTACAGGGATGTACAATTCTGTTTAGTCGCCTGCCAAGGACGTTATTTGACGGAAATTAAAGACTGACTGCCGATGTCTCCTGGTATAGAACCGTTATTTAAGTAATGCTCAGTTTACTCTCTCTTGGATATTTTATGAAGATCAGACCAGAGGGACACTTATTTTACCCTATAGCAATTCATTTTGTCTTTTAATGTCCGGACTTATGAGCATGTATTTTCTTTGCATTTCAGTACGTATAATTTACCTGACCCAAGGAAATGGAATGGTAAAGCTTTATTATATTCGTCTTCTTCGTGCAACTGGTAGCACTTTTATCTAACGACGCAGGAACCCGATCCCCGAACTGACCTAGTTAAGGAATAGTTGGCATGATCGCCTTACTTTTAAAGACTTGCATGCTCGCTTCTGCCAACCGAGTTACCTTAACAGTACCTAGTTGTTAGTTGATAGTGTGGGTCACAACTCGTTGTGTGGGTGACAGAAAAAGGTAAATAACGAAAGTGATAAGTCTCCATTAATCTGTATTTTCATATTATTAAAAAAAACAGAAGGGTAGAAGACCAGACGAGTTAATACTTATGCCTCGGAGATGAAACCGTTTAACAGATGCTTGTTATTTATAGGTCGTACCCTTTTCCATGCCAATTGTTTTTCCCTTGCCTTATGAAAGGCGGAGGAGGGGGATGTAGATAAAACAAAGTCTGAATCTTGGATAAAACCATCGTTATTTCGGTGAGTAATCAACAACTTAATGTGCCGTTTTTGGGGGAATTGAATATTTCATTCCCCTCTCCTATCACGCTATTCATATCCCCCCAATCTTTTGATTTGCGCTTTACATAAAGATTTCACGCTTTGTAAGAATTTGTTTATCTCATAATTTTTTCAGGTGTTAAATACCTTCGCTCTTTTCCGTTTTTCAGTTTGGGGCTAGTTAAAGGTAGTAGCTTGAGCATTCTGCCGGCCTTTTCATATATTAAATCAGCAAATCTGTTTCTCAGGATAGCTTGTCTCCGTCACGATTGAACTGTGGGAAAATGTTAGTCAAACGAAGAAGTGAACATGTGAAGGTTTGGGGATTGGTTTGTGTATTTTACTTCGACTCTCGGTGGTTTATTTTCTAAAGTCGTTTTTACCTGCAAGCAATTGCTTTTTTTTTATATACTGTTGCTAATTTCTGTACCTTATGCTGTCAATAATCAAGTCGATTTTCTCTTCAATGTTCTCTTCAATGTCATCTATCTTCTTTCTGCCTTCTTCGGTTGTATTGACAAAGTTGGTTTCATATTTTGTATGCGGTATTTTAAACATTTAAAGTATTTGTATGGTAATAACTCGGCTTGTTGTTTAAAAAAATTAGTATACTGCTTCAGGATTCACATATAAAAAATGAGTATAATGCTTCATGCATCACATATAAGAAATGAGTATACTGCTTCAGGCATCACATAAAAAATGAGTATACTGTTTCAGGCATCACGTATACAATGCCCACTTAAATTCTCGAATTCGAGAAGTTGAGAGGGCATTGTGGTTATTAGAATTACAAATATATCTGGTAAAAAGTGACCAGTAGATTCTGTATACAGAATATATATATATATATATATATATATATATATATATATATATATATATATATATATATATATATATATATATATATATATATATATATATATATATATATATATATATATATATATGTGTGTGTGTGTGTGTGTGTGTGTGTATAAATTTAAGGTTTTTGCCACGAAGGAAAAAATGAAAAAGCGAGATAGCCGAGTACTTTCGGTCCTGTTCGGACCCTTAGTAAAGGGTCCGAACAGGACCGAAAGTACTTGGCTATCTCGCTTTTTCATTTTTTCCTTCGTGGCAAAAACCTTTATTTATACATAGCATCACGTTTTTTATACTTCGTGATCAAGTAATTCATACATATATATGCATATATATATTATACATATAATGTGTGCGTGTATAATTTCTTCCGTGCTTTGTTTTGAATGTCTCGAACATGTTCCGATGAATCCTAATGAATTATCTTTCATTTGGCAGGTACGTACGTGTGTGGAGTGTGTTCACCTTAAAGGAGTGTTTACCCGAAGGTAAGGGATGTGCCCAGTTTGGTCCACATAGAGTTTCGCAGTCACAACTGCTCTTCCCTCAAGAGTGATGAACACCGGAGTTTCATTTTTCCAGCTTTGAATGTTCTAACGATGCGGTTTTTCGTAGTTGTTTATATTGTAATGCTGCTCTTTTCTAGTAGAGAGCGTTGTAGTATTTCCTTTTTGTCTTGGTTAAGAGCGTTTTAATCATGTGTTTTTGTAGTCGGGAGAGCTTTGTATGTTGCTATTTTCCGTTATGGAAAGTTGATTTTTTTTCAGCTGAGAAAGGCATAATATTATCTCACTTAAATGCTTGAAGTTGTTTAGACGCATTGCACTTGACTTTATTCTTTTATTTTTCCTCGTTGGACGAGTGTTTTACGTGCTCGCCAACCCATTCGATAGTCCCTGATTCGATAACTCCACTCTGTAATTTGTTTCTGGTGATTAGAAATTAATTTATCGATGTAATGTGGTTCGGATCCCACAATAAGCTGTAGGTCCCGTTACTAGGTAACCAGTTGGTTCCTCGCCTCGTAAAAATGCCAAATCCTTCGGGCCAGCCTTAGGAGAGGTCAGTGGTTTGGTTAAACCAAGATATACTTAACTTATTCGTTTAGGAGCGTCTTTGCTGATACCACTAACGAGATGCGGTTATTATTTTTGAGCGGAATTGCGTTGTCAGACAGAGCCTAATCATGTTTAGAATGTGTTAATGAAATCAAGCTACTGTCCGGCCGATTTTGCTCCTGAACAAGTGTAAATTTCGTTATATACATACATAAATATATATATATATATATATATATATATATATATATATATATATATATATATGTGTGTGTGTGTGTGTGTGTGTGTGTGTGTGTGTGTGTGTGTGTGTGTGTGGGAGAGAGAGAGAGAGAGAGAGAGAGAGAGAGAGAGAGAGAGAGAGAACCCAAGTTTCGTCTCCATGGGTTTAAATATCGAGGAACTCTAAAAGCAATAATCCGTGCTGCGCCCAAGTTAACATGGAGGAAAAATTCTGGCTGCAAAGAGGGTTGAACTAATTCATGATGCTTACATGCTTAAATTGTCGAAAGATGTCCACTTGTCATATTTCTTATTTTCACTATTAGTGTTTTGAAGAGTCACTCTTAATCCCAATTGTTTCTCGTGCAGCACCGTATAGCATTCTGTAGAAACCTAATGTAAGTTCAAATATGATAATATAATTTATTATTATCGATGATCAACGTTCAGGAAGTGATTCTTAAGTTTTTTAAATTTTTGGCGTATACCCACTTACAAATTATTAAGAAGTTAATGCAAAAGAAGTAGTCTTAAGTAATTTGTATTGTTTCTTGTTCACACAATTCCAATATTGGTAACTATAACGTTAAGGAAATATACAATACGTAATTTAAGTTTAGAGATTATTTAATGTTTCGTATTTTTCCAGAGTATAATGTTTACAATACATTCAAATAACGTCTAAAACTATGTCAATAAACCAGTTTATAAAATTTAAAACTTTCTATTATTTTATTTGTTTTATTTTGTATATATATATATATATATATATATATATATATATATATATATTAATTCTGTATCCTAATCATTATACCTCGAAAGTAATTGGCACACAAGGGAATTATAACTGATAAGTTCATCGTCACCAGTGGGATTCGAACCTCTGACTGGTTTAGAAACGACGATAGACAGTGACTTTGGCCACTTAGTCAGCGTCACTTTACATCAGAGGTCTAACAAAAGAAAAGATGTGTTGACTAACTCACGTTATATACACACTTTCTGCGCCAAGTGAATAAAAAATGTTGAAAGCAAGACCAGCAAGCATCTACGTGAATGGTAAATGTTTGAGAATGTTAAATTTGAAGTTGTTTACGCGGCCTGCACATACATGGAGTAGTGTAAAGTTCTTTACCATTTTTATTTTAAATACCTGATTGTGTGATATCGTGTTTTGCAGTGCCCTTAGAATACATTATTTCTCTGGCATCTTTCTAGTTATGATATGATTACGCTATTTCACATATTTAAAAATTGCTAGCTTTTGATTCCTGCTTGTACATTATGTTGTTTCAGTAGTCTTGCCAGTTCCTTGCCACTTTGTCCGATAAATTTGTTGCCATCATTGTTCGGAATTAAATAACTATTATATCCATTTACTAGGGTCATTCTTAGTTAACATATTTTTGAGAGCATTGTTTCCGAAAAGGACTTGAATGCTTAAAGGTTTCAATCCCAGGTACGATTACAAACTGAATAAGGTAGAACAAGTACATTAAAATTAAAACTATTATTAAATTACAACTCCGTAAAAGGTTTTCATCGCATTTTGAAGCCTTTGTCTATAAAATAAGGTGGATGATTTACGAAGGATTGAAATAGTTCTGTGGTGCTTGCATGCTCGAAAGTGTTAAACTATTTCCTCTTGTCATATTTCTCATATTCACTGTTAGCGTATGCAAGGGTCATTTTCAATCTCAGTTGTTTTTCGTGTATTGGATTTAGCGAAAATGAAAATGCCATGATTTTAGATTGCTCCATTTCCGACGATCAATTTTCTTGAAACGGTATCTCCTACATCATTGCTTTGGCTATTTATGTCTTATACACAAACTTTCAGATTATGACTAAGTAAATAAAAAAGGAAATAACTCAATTAACTTGAATATATTTCTTGCTCACACAGTTGAAATATTGATAACTGTATCATTTCGGATGTATTTTTATCTCTTGTATTTCGAAATTTTCGTGTGTACAAAATTTTTCTAAAACACAAATAACGTCTAGAACCATGACGATGCAGTTATTGAAAATAGAACGTTTTGTTATTTTGAACGCGCGCGTGTGTGTGTGTATGTATATATATATATATATATATATTATATATATATATATATATATATATATATATATATATATAATTTGAGAGTAGTTACTTGTAGGAGGTAGGGATAAAGAATCGATGTGTTGACCTGCTCGTGATCCAGAAATTCGACCTAAAATACGAAGAAACGTCTTGCTAACATAAGATAGAAAATCTAGCAAAATTTGTACTTAAATTCAAAATGCTTAAAATTGTTGGATTACAGGGAGTTCAGGTACCCTTTAATACTTGGTTAGTGGTAGGAGTTCTTTACAATTTTTTATGACTGTATATAGTTTTATGATTTTGTCTTTTATTTTCCTTAGAATACATAATTTCTTTGGCATATTTCCAGTTTATGGTATAAGTACACTCTTTCACATATTGTTTTCAGTCTAGTTTTATTAAAGAAAGTTTCTCTTACAACATGACTGCTAGTGAATGCATGTATAAAAGTGATCCATCAATTTAAGAAGAAATATGCAAGCGGTGTAAATTTTAAGGAAAGTAGTTTAGAGACGGGAGAAAGGGAATCGGGATCCCCCTCAGAATAATGGCATTTGAAAAAGTTGACCTGTCTTATGAGGGTACGACTCCTGTCAGGTGGAAGAACGTGGTTTCCAACCGTCTGTATGTTCGTATTTCTTGCTAGCGTTTATATGTTAAATTTCTACCAATTTGTATCGGTCTTCTGAAGATGGCTTAGCAATAAAACCAACGCGCTAGGATTTACAGCCGTTGTTTTTTTCTCCCTTGAGGTATTTTGTTTATGTACATACATACATACATACACATACACACACACACACACACACACACATATATCTGCAACTGATTTATCCCCTAGTAAACGGGGTGTTAAATGTCATAGCGTGCTTGACTTTTTTACTTTCGATTTTATACAAAATTACCCACTAACAAAATAAATAATAATGGTTATTGGTTTGTCTAATTTCTCTAGCCGTAGCGGGTTAATGCCATTAGTGCGCCTCTGTTGGTGCACTGTAGGCATTACAAAATGTTATTTACAATCTATCATCGGCTCCTAGCTGCATTAACTTTTAAGCCTTTTACTTTACCACTGAAAGTGATAAGGATACTAAAGAACTGGTACCAAGGAGTGTGCAACTGTGTACAGCTGGATGGACAGCAAAGTGACTGGTTCCCAGTTGGAAGTGGGCTAAGACAGGGATGTGTTATGTCACCCACCTTGTTTAATGTATATATTGACCATATAATGAGAAGAGTGATGGAGAATGAAAACAGAAGGGCTAGTATTGGTGGAGAAGTTTTTATGGATTTGGACTTTGCTGATGATGTTGCGTTGGTTGCTAATACGTGGCTGGTGCTGGTAGGTATGGTAATGAGGATGGAGACAGAGACACAGAATGTTGGCTTGAACATCAGCACAAAGAAGAGCGAGATCATGGTTGTGAGTAAGGATGATGATTGGGTGCACATGGAGGATATGACAATCAGAGGACAGGAACTCAAGCAAGTTGAGAAGTTTGTTTACTTGGGAAGTGTGGTAACAGCAGACGGGAGGCAAATTGAAGATATACAAAGAAGAAAACTAGGAACAGCAAGAGCTTTTGAGGTTCTAAGAAAAAACGTTTGGTCAAGGCATGAAATCAGCTTGAGAACTAAGATGAGAATATTCAATGCAGTAGTACTACCAGTCCTGATGTATGGCTCGTCCACCTGGGCACTGACAAGAACAGAGGAGAAAATGTTGGATGCTTTTGAGATGAAGCTGCTGAGAAGGATACTTGGCATTAAATGGGATGATTATGTTAGAAATGAAGACATCAGGGTGAGATTGAGGCAAAGGCCAGTCAGTACCAGGTTGAAGAGGGGAGGGCTGAAATGGTTTGGACATGTTGAGAGGATGGATGGGAATAGAGACCCCAGGAGAACACTGAGAGTAGTACAAGTAGGAAGAAGACCGCTGGGTAGACCAAGAACGAGGTGGATAGACATAATTGTCAGGGATCTTGAGGATGAAATCCAAAACTTAGAGGATGCAAGGGAAATGGCTCGGGATAGAGACAGGTGGAGAGGAACTGTATCAGCCTTATGCCACTGGCCAGTGGCGGGAAGATAAACATAAACATAAACTTTACCACCATTCTGCTAATTTTCCTCAGAATTGCCGTTAACGTCTCGTAAATATTACTTTTTAGTATTACTTGTCCGGGCAGTGTGGGGGGTTTCTTCCGGCTTAATCTTTACATCCTCTTTCTTCATTTCCTTTCTTTTCTGGATCTCTATCTCTCCTCTCTCTTGCAACGCAACCACTCCAACTTCCTCTGTTCACTGTCTTGAGCGCTGAATGGTCGAAAGCGCCTCAGTGCTTGGCTTAACAGCGTAAGTTTCATAAACCTAAAATCTCTCACGATTTTATGATTATATATTATATATATATATATATATATATATATATATATATATATATATATTTATATTTATATATATATATATATATATATATATATATATATATATATTTATATATTATAATACTAGCAAACTGACCCATCTACAATGGGTGATAAAATTCGGGTGCAGAAGTGAAAAATTTATATGTACTATTTGTTCAGCAATATTAAAATAAGGGCGATTTTTATATATACCTACTACAGAACCTCCTTGTACACAATATTATCAGTTTGTCCACACCTTAATTTCAAGTTGGCAGAGTCAGTTGCTCTGCTCATCGCCACATACAGTTGGCCATGCGTGAACATGAGTGACGGCAGAAACACACCAACACGATCCAAAGTCTGGCCCTGTGACTTGTTTGCAGTGAATGAGAAGGCCAGGTTGATGGGAAACTGCCTGCGCCGTAACTGGAACGGAAACTGGTTGTCCGAAGGCATCAGAGGAATCCGGGGGATGAACAGACGTTTGCCTGTGTGAGGGCCCGTTGCTATCACTGCTTCGATGACGTGGGAGTTTAGCTCCATAACGGTGTACCTCGTTCTGTTGCAATGTCCATTGGCAGGATCGAAATTCCGAAGCAACATTACCAGGCAGTACTTCTTCAACGTTATTTTGTGCACTGGCAGTCCCGATGGATTTATGTTATTCAAAAAATCTTGCGGATATTGATGATAATTTTTCATCTTCTATCGTGTCCGAGCTGAAATATTCTCGACTTTCTCTGGGGAAGTTGTACAGAAAATATGTATGAAAAATCGTAAAGTAACTAAGTCTACGGGAATAACCAGCCTCGTTTCACGACCAGAAACAGCTCCGTTTCAGGGAATCCCTTCTAACCCCACCTCCTACAAAGGAGGGGGCTAGGTTGGATGAAACCCCATTACAAACCATCTTTGGGGTCCCCACCATAACCCTGCCAAGTTTCATGCCCATCTGACCTGTCGTTTGGCCGTGATTGAATGACAGACAGACAGACATTACGCCCATTATAGTATGATATATATATATATATATATATATATATATATATATATATATATATATCAATTCAAGCTACAAATGTCCTTTAATATCTAAATTCACTTTACCTCCCAAATGATATATTTTCATATATGTACCGAAGGGGAATTTTTTAATTGATAATAATTTCGTCCCCCCATGGGATCGAACCACCGTCCAAGTGGACGGGGACGAAATCAGGACAGTCAGTGACGCTATCCAATCAGCCAACAGAGCGTCTCTGTTGGCTGATTGGATAGCGTCACTGACTGTCCTGATTTCGTCCCCGTCCACTTGGACGGTGGTTCGATCCCATGGGGGGACGAAATTATTATCAATTAAAAAATTCCCCTTCGGTACATATATGAAAATATATCATTTGGGAGGTAAAGTGAATTTAGATATTAAAGGACATTTGTAGCTTGAATTGATATATAAATGGATCACGGTTCGATGTGATAATTATTCATATATATATATATATATATATTTATATATATATATATATGTATATATGTATGTATGTATCTTCAAGAGTGGAGAGATTTATCATTTATTATAAATACATAACATAAGTCACTTATATGCCACCACAAACTTTTTAAAAATTCTTAAATAAAAAAGCAATATTTGTACAGTTAACATAAAAACACAAGGAAGACTAATAGAAATACTTACCAAGGCAAGAGTTAAAAAGTTACTAAAATAGAAAGGGAGAAAATAAACGTATGAAGATACAGATAACGAACGTGGAAAGTAAACAATCAGGCAATTAGTCTATAAACAATTTGATGGACAAGGACTGGGTATTTAGTTTTGGTACATTTGTATTTATTAAAATAGACTCCAAGAATATCAACTCCTCGTCCTTTTGGGCAGATTGCAACGTTCTATAACTGAACCAACCACTCGATTCAAAGAAGTAGAATCTCTCTCTCTCTCTCTCTCTCTCTCTCTCTCTCTCTCTCTCTCTCTCTCTCTCTCTCTCTCTCTCGCCATCATTATCTTCAAAAAATTTTTTTTCATTCCGGAACCTTCTACACGCTGTATCAGTATCGGATCAAATCTCAAAAAAACATTCCAAATGTCCTTTCTTTCTCCAGTTTAGCGTTCGTGCATCAGTTTCTCAACATACTTCTTTTCTCTTTCTTCGTTTTAGTCGCTATGCAGAATTTTTGTATGATTTTTTACCTTCCGACTTAGTTTCGCACCTGCTGTTGGATAAGGAGATGAATTAACTTTGAGAGCCGTCTTCTTGACACAAACCAAGATGAATAATGGAAGCATTTAGATATAATTCAAGTATGAATGTTATTAATGCTTTCGTTGAATATTATTTTTATCAAAGTTATCTATAAATAAAGCAGTAAGTTAATTATGATCACCCATTTCATGAGTTGCCAGATAGCTCCTAGAATTATATTGGATGTTTATTGATTGTAGGGAATTGTATATTAATCCTCCAAAGTACCGTTCGATAAGTATTGAATATAAAAAGAGAACAGCCTAGGAGATTACTTTCTCTAACTGATCGGTTGGTTTATTGTGTTGATGTCTGCATAACAGCAATTTATGATAAAGCAATTTGCGTCGACTTTTAATAAGAATTGTTGCAGACAAGTATGATTTATAATAATGGGGGATTTTCCCTGTATCCAGTCTTTTCGCGACAGGTAGGGGGGCCAAGTAACTTTGCAATTACCAAAAGCGTGATTTGTCTTTCAGATGAAAAACGCGTTGGATTCAGCACTGCGATTATCAGGTAATTGAGGTGAAGGGGTCACATATTTAGTATGGTTACGAGGGTGTTAAAGACCCTATCATACGTTGATAGTTCCAGCCCATAGGCAAAACCATTTGTGACCTTCTCACCTTCCCTTCTTACCTCTCGCTTAATCTGCACCTGGTAAGTGGGGAGATATCTTCTTCCCTACCGACAACAGCAGTTGCGACTGAAGGCTGATTACTGCTCCCAGAGTAACGACGGTAATCAGTGGTTGGGAGGCTGGATGAAAGGGATGTATACCCTTCTTTTTGTAACTGTGGCAGCCAAAGAAGGTAGGATATTTGTTTTTTTGCTCCCTTCTCGCCGTAGGGGGTCACTGCTGTCAGTGCACCGCAGTAGGCCTTACATAAGGTTCTTTGCAGCTTTCCTTCGGCCCCTAGCTACGACCCCTTTCATTGCTTTTACTGTACCTCCGTTCATGTTCTCTTTCTTCCTTCTTACTTTCCATCCTCTCCTAACAACTGTTTCATGGTGCAGTTGCTAGGTTTTCCTCCTGTTACATTTAAAAACCTTTTTACTCTCATTCCCTTTCAGCGTTGAATGACCACACAGGTCCCAGCGCTTAGGCGTCCTTTGACCAAAATTCTATATTATATTCTTTGTCCCCTTCTCCAACAACATCAGCTCCATGAAACAAAAGGAGAACATATTATCATATCCAAGAACCCTTTACAACAACAACAACAACCGGAAGGGGAAAATATAATCCCTCCGAACCTCTTCTCTGTCAGTAACGGCAACCTAAAGAGGGGAATAACCCCTCCTTCAACCTCTACAATAAAAACATGGTCGAAAAGGGGGTGGGGCTGAAATAACGAATAAGTATGTTGAAGATTAGAAAAGAAATCCACCGGGTCTTTTGCACCCTGTAGAATTCGCGCAGTGAAATCTTGAAATAATCGTGGGGTCATTGAGGCCACATTCCTACCTTTCGACCCAACTCGGCTATGTTGGCATCAGCCAGTGATGTAGTTTTGTCTGCGTGAGGTCAGCTTCGACGGCTGTTTTTTGGATTAAAGATGGATTCATTGGGTTTTATGCTTTTCAGGGTGTACACTGCAAAAATATATTACTTTGCCGAAGTTCAGATATTTACTGTAGAATATAATCGCGTTGGTGAATTAGATGTATTATACCTTTGTTGATACGTGCGTAGGTTCATCTATGAATTTACTTCCTGAAAAGCTAATTGTTAAAACAAGAAATTTGGATTGGCCTGTACCTTACGCCTGCTTTGTATTTGATCGACTTGGGTGGTCCCATCCATTATGGAGTTGGTTGGTGTTACTCTGTTGAGAACGCCTTTTGAACATATGGTAATCCCTTGTATATTTAGACTGATTACCAATAATCCACGTGTCATTTGACATCTCTCTTTGCACCAGCCATGTAGGTCAACCTAAGCACAATGTGTAACAGAGATTATCTAAATCGCTCCGTTCTCGCCTAGGATTTGAACCCCTTACACGTTGAGATCATTCACTCTCCTTACTGGAAAAGGTGCTTCTCTTCACGTGAACTCCTGGATACAGCAGAGCAAGAGCTTGTACTGCTACAATTTCAAACTTAATCCATCGACAACAGTATGAATTCAGGGTGAGGACGGTCTACTTTATATTCCAGACATTACCTCTCAGTTGTAAACTACCTCTTGCATATACAGGTGGGGGTAGGGCTCTGGGTGATCATTTCCTGCCCTCACCCGCACGCAGATTGCGGAAATCCACCACTAAAGTGGTCCATATTTTTTACTCGGAGTCATAAGTGATTTTTGAGTGTTTTTAAGATTTGTTAATGCTTCTTTTATTGTGTCTTTAAGGTATCATTATGAGGTCATATAAATCCTTCCTTCTTTTGTAACTTTTATCCCACTATATCAATGGGAACCACAATTGAAGGTACATCTACTCTACACTGGTGCGTTTTTCCTTTTCATGGATCTGTTGTATTTTTCTTTTCCTTAAACGTTCCCTGAATCGGTAAATGATTATTGGAAATATTCTTTCAAAATAGCTTTTGTCCAATGTTTTTGCTCTGTTATGATCAGTTGTGCGCCTAAGTAAAGGCTCGTGTTAGACTGAAAGATCTTGGCTTTCTCGCGTTTCCATTTTCCTCCGTGGCATCACCTTTATTTATTTACATATACATTATATACATATACATATATATATTGTAATGAGGGTCCATCAATTTACGCCATCTCTTCAAGTAAACGTAATATTAGGAAACCCAGAAAAAAAACTCACTTTTTATTTTCATTCATAATAAAGATACAGGCAAATTGGCCTATCTCTCTCATAAACCACTTCCTTTAAGGAATTAATCCTTTAATCCCCTTTTGTTCATTTGACTGTTAATGCCTTGTGTTTGCAGATTCACCAGCTGAAATAGAAATTCCGCCCAAGGGCATGCTGTGCAGCCGGTGGAGGTTGCCTAGCTGCCATATTTAAAAGTTCAGACCGCATTGTCGTCTATAAGCAAGACCACCGAGAGACAAGGCCTGTTCGATGTTTTGTGACGTAAGCAAGGATGGTCCGAGCTGCTAGCACTGACTACGCTGCCAGACGAAAGAAATTTAAACAAAACCTCACCAAAATCGACCATTTTTTGGTTTGCCAGTTATTGATTTCCTTATTTTTCTTGCTTACACTAATTAGTGTACACCAAATAATACTTACTCGAAACACAAGTTATAAGATTAATATAAAATACTGAACAAAAACAATTTATTTAGTTACAATCACAAAATGAACCATTGTTCATTCTACCATATGTGAGTAAAATAATTTTCTTACATACAGCCATTATATGGTAGTTACATTTAGTCAAGATTTTGTAGGCTACAATATAGTTAATTTTCTTGGGAACAACAATTGTTCAATAAAACGCTAGTAGAAACCCATATTAATTTTTCTATGTTTTTCTGTACTATAATTTTCATTACTTATTGAGTAGCATATTTATTATTTAACCCTTGACCTTTGAACGTTTACATTCATGATTGCACACCAAATGTAAAATTTTGACATTCTGCATCCTGAATGAAAAGGCACTGTGATTTTTTCCAAGAGTTAGTAAAGCTTGAATGAGATACTCGTTGAATATTTGTAAAACTAAATGAACATTTTGTTTCTCTAGAGTTGTAGGGAGATAACGCTTTTAAAGACAGTTTATATGAATGTTCAAAGAGTAAACGTCTATATCATGAAGTTTTTCAAAGGGCTGAATGGTGCATAATGAATTTCGTTTTCCAAATTATTTACATTTTAGCAAATTTACTGAAACATACACGGAAAAAGGGGTTTGTTACTCTGAAATGGGCTGGGATACACAATAGACAGTTGTGGAGTGTTGGCAAAATAGGACATTGCTTTCCTAATGATAGCATTATGATGTTACAATGCAAAACACCGTGAAAACTGTTTTTTCTAAGCCTACAATTACTTTCTTCAGTGTGCAGTGCAGAAAATCAGCTTTTATACTTTTAGTGTTAATTTGTACAACTCATTTGAATATAGAGTTTACCTGTTGACCATAAAATCAAATACACTTGTTGCAGCTTCAATACTGTCAAAGGCTGAACCGGCAATAGTTCTACCTTTATAATGAAAATATGGTTTTGAGTGAGTTTCAGCCACCATCAGTATCACTATTTTGTCATTGGGTAGTAATGATTTACATTTACTCTTAATGTAAATCAGAAAATTTGAGTAATTTTGTTCTGAAGCTGAGCAGACCTGTTTGGAAAAACACTCCTGATGGTACAGTAACTTCAAGGGGAACTACTATACAGTGGAACCTCGTCATACGAAAGTCCCAACTTACAAAAAATTCAAGTTACGAAAGCAAATATAAAGATTTTTTTGCCTCTGCATACGAAAATAATTGAGGTTACAAAAGGGTGTTAATGCAAAGTCCCGAGATTTGCCCGGACCACCGAGAACAATTTTAAAACTTGCGCACCGTCAACTGAGTAGACTCGCCACCATCCTCCCACTTTCCCATTGGTTCCTGATGCTAGGCACTGCTGTAAGATCCTGCTTTCCTATTGGTCAGCATCTACTCCATCATGCTCTACGTAAAGGCGTCATTTGGCCACTCTGTAGTAGCATTGTTATTGTACGCATGCGGAATTTGTTCGTTCACATATACGATTTCGTTTGTTAACGTAAATTCGTGTTAGTGATTTCAATTTGTACTTTTATCGTGTTGTGTGAGAACTTAATTAGTACATAACTTAATAATTTATAGTCATGGGTCCCAAGAAAGTTGCTGAAGTTCATGGAAAGAAGAGGATGCTTTCTATGCAGACAAAGATGGAGATAATCAAGAAGTATGAGGCTGGCATGTGGTTGAGTGTGATCACTAAGGAATACGGCCAAAATCCGTCGATGATAGGCACCATCCTTAAGCAGAAGGAAGCCATCAAAGCAGCTGCACCTTCCAAGAGCATGACTGTTTTGTCCAACAAGAGGAGCCACGTGCATGATGAGATGGAGAGGCTGCTTCTTTTATGGATAAAAGACAAAGAAATCGCTGGCGATACAGTAACCAAGACGGCAATCTGCCACAAGGCCAGCGCTATTTTTGGCTATTTGATTGCCCAGGCCAAAGACGACAGGGGAGAAGGGACATCGACGCCAACCCCAGTCTACAAGGCTTCTCGTGGGTGGTTTGAAAAATTCCGTAAACGGACTGGCATCCATTTGGTGGTGCAGCACAGGGAGGCTGCCAGCTCGGACACGAAAGCGGCTGAAGCCTTTATTAAGACGTTCGACGAGATGACAATCAATGAAGGCTACAGTTCTCAGTAAGTCTTCAACTGTGACAAGAGGCCTTTTTTGGAAAAAAATGCCTCGTCAGACATACATCACGGAGGAAGAGAAGAAGCTACCCAGGCATAAGCCTATGAAAGACAGGCTTACGCTCGCACTTTGTTCCAACGCCAGTGGGGATTGTAAGGTGAAGCCCCTACTTGTGTATCATTCGGAAACTCCTTGAGCCTTCAAGGCCCACAAAGTGCTAAAGGAGAAGCTTCCAGTGATGTGAAGGGCTAATGCGAAAGCCTGGGTAACAAGGCTTTTGTTCACCGAATGGGTAAATCTGTTTCGGCCCGACAGTGAAGAAATATTCTTGGAAGAGAAGCACCTCCCTCTGAAATGTCTGCTGTTGTTGGACAATGCCCCTGCTCATCCTCCTGGCTTCAAGGAAGATATCCTAGCGGAGTATTCTTTTATCAAGGTTCTTTATCCTCCGCCTAACACCACCCCTCTCCTCCAGCCCATGGACCAGCAAGTGATATTGAGCTTCAAGAAGCTGTCTACGAAACATCTTTTCAAGAGATGTTTCGACATCACCGATACCACAAACCTCACCTTGCGTGAACTTTTGAAGGAGCATTTCGATATCGTGATATGCATCCGACTCATCGATCAAGCTTGGCAGGAGGTTTCGAGGCGAACCTTGAATTCTTCGTGGAGGAAACTCTGGCCTGATGCTGTATCCGCCCGAGACTTTGAGGGATTCAACGTGGGCGAAGCTGATGCAGATTCAGAAACAGTTGACGATCCTGAAACTGTTTCGCAATCAGATCTTGACGAGATCGTTGCACTCGGCAATTCCATGAGGCTGGTCGTTGACAAGGACGACATCAATGACCTTCTCGAGGAGCACCAAGAGGAGCTTATGACGGATGACCTGAAGGAGTTGGAGGCCATGCAACATAACGTCATCCAAGAAGAGTTCTCTAGCAGCGGCGAGGAGGAGGAGGACCCTATGACAACGATGGAAATTAAGGATGCTCTAGCTGCTTTTCATAAAGTGCAATCATTTGTAGAAAAAGACACCCCGAAAAGGCTTACACAGCGTCGATAATATCGACTTTGTCCTTACGCGGCATATAAAACGTCTATTTTAGCGATGCGCCGCACCTTGTGGGTTAACCCATCTAGGGTAAAAAGGTTTGTCCCTTACCTTTGACTACAGTCAACGGTAACTTACTTGAAGGTGCGATGAACCCATAACTTCTATATGTGTGCTAATGTAACTCCTGAGTACCTTGTCTGAAGTTCTATCACACAGTTAGGTATCATATTTGCAACCTTCTTACCTGACACAGACCTTTGCCCCAAACATTGCAGTAATGCACTTTACCACATATAGGCTACATCATGCTTTGCTAAAGTTCTTCTGGAGTTTCTCTGCACTTGCAGTATGTAGGTTTACCCTTGTTAGGTTTACTTGTTTGATGTGTTTGCTCTTTCTTTGCTTGTTGGTAACTTTTTATATGCTGCTTACCTTACCTGACTACTGCTACCATTATTAGTCTTGCCTATTATGACATTTAGATTTCTTTTTCCAAAGCTTTATAAGTCCAGAACTGGGAGTTGTTTGAGAGTTGTTTGACATAGGCTACTCTGGGAGTTGTTGGACACAGGCTAAACTGGGCATTGTTGAACACAGGCTACACTGGGAATTCTTTGACTTAGGCTAGCCTATATTTGACTCTGTTAAGCGTTGGTTGACATGAGTTCTTACTAAAATTCAATGTAGGCTACACCAGTCGAGTGAGTCGCCAGTCACTCGCCAGCCTCAGAGAGTCGGACTACCACGGTCGACGTCATCATGTCATGACTTCACATCGAACAGGCCTTAACTCTCAGTGGTCTTGCTATAAGACCTTGTAGCAAAAAGGTGTCAGGGGACAAGTAACAATATCTACCAGGATGCTGGCAAACCCTCTCTGAGGTCATAAAAGGGGAGAGCACCAAACGGAGGCCTTAGAACTGCTTAGAACTTCTCTCGCACTCCTCTGAGCTACTTCACTTTGAGTCAGTCTGTTTGCTAGCCAATGTGACCTTTGTTGTAATTTCACATACTATACCTTTACTGGCACCCCTGAGGTAGACAATTCCAAACTCCTACAGAAGGTAATGTGCAAATTTCAAGGTTATTAGCAGTCAGTCCCATCTCCAATCTCCGACTTATTTTCCTTTCATACTTCCCGAGCGATTCCTGTGTTGTTTAATAATTGTATAGTGTTTTGGGCCATCAGCCAAGAGTGTTTGTCAGTGATAAGTAACATAACTCATTCCTTTGTCAGTGATAAGTAACGTAACTCATTTATTTGTAAGAACGCGTTGTTAGTTACCTTCCTTACATTTCCCCTCGATCCTTGAACACGTGTCTTATGCAGTTTGTTCAACTCCCAATTTCTGTTGTTAAAGATTTGCAGTAGAGGGGCTGTGGATTCTGGATTCTCACCTCGTGTGCTCCGGGGAAAATTCCCCCCCCCCCCCCCCCCCCTCCCCCCCCCCCCCATTGTATTCTTTGCTCCAAGTGCCCGGAAACCTCTGGTCAACTGTTCATCTACTTCAAAATCTAACTCATTGTCAATTGTTATCTGTGTTGCAGGGTCCTTACGTCTCCCTTAAACCCATATGGTGTAATCCGTTCATTTTTAATGTGATTAAGTATAAGTATTATTCATTAAGCTAAACCCTTAGTGTTTACCTAACTATTACCCAATCTGAAGTAAGCCCTCAGCTGTAATTCTGCATATGATTGGCCCTCATCGTCTAGATTATTATCAGATAAACTTCACCATTATCCTTCACAGTTGTATATTCCCAGGTCCAATCATGCTAATATAAATATATATATAATATATATATATATATATATATATATATATGTGTGTGGTGTGTGTGTGTTGTGTGTAGATAGATAGATAGATTAGATAGATAGATAGATAGATAGGATAGATAGATATATAATAGATATATATATATATATATATATACTAATATCTATATATATATATCACAGGAAAACAGCAATCGTTCGAAATATATTCTCAAGGAAGCAAGGGAGAACGTCTTCTAGTAATTTAAAAAGGCTTTATTAAGCGACGTTTCGGGGTCCAGCCCCATCATCACGGCTGTAAAAAGGATTAATACACATAAATATAATCAAAAGACTCATCCTAATAACTAACATACATTTAAAATTCATGTAAAACCTACTACAATGCTCAGAAAATTACCATATCAAGTGAAAGGGAGAAGACGAGTGACCAGAAGAAGGAAAGGTTCCAAGTAAACATACGTAGTTATGCCAGGTAAAGAGGGGTAGCGGTAGTTTGATTGTTTAATTTTGGAACTATTGTTTTTATGAAAAGCGATTCGAAAACAGCAAGCTCTTGAGGAGAAGAAGCCCGTGTAATGACTTTAAAGTGTTTGTATTCTATATTGAATTTGCATTTTTTTTTAATGTTCACGAATGTTCGAGAATTCTGGTGAAGACAACCGGACACCTGTTCTATAACTCACCCCCCCCTGTGGGCCATCAATGCGGACTTTAAGAAGCCTACGTGAGGCCCGACATAATTTCCCAAACTACATTTGGGACAGACGAAAAATAAATAGACCGCATTGGAAGTCAGAAGAGGGCTCAGCTTTTCTTTATATCTAAATAAAGACCCAATAGTTAATGGGTTTCTTAAGATTAGTTGGCTTTTTATGGCCGGACAATATTCACGTATTAAACGTTTAACTTTGGTATAAAACGTTGTATCACTGATAAACGGGACACTAGCAAAGAAAGGCATTCTAGGAGCAGTTGGTCTGTTATTTTTCTCTATTAATTTGTTATTTAAAAACTTGGTTAGGTATTTGAAGAAAACCTTAGCTGGATAGCAGTTATCGGTGAAGTACTGTTGTAAAAGAGTAATCTCACTGTGAAATTCAGACCAGCCAGAGGAGAGAGAATATGCCCTGTGGAAGAGTGTATATAAAGCGTTTACTTTAAAGTTAAAACTACAAAAGCTGTAAAAATTTGTCCCTAGTCCAGTAAAAGTGTTTTTTCTAAAAATTGAGGTGTTAAAACCATCCGTATAGATATAGAAGTGTCACGTAATACGGATGGTTTTAACACCTCAATTTTTAGAAAAAACACTTTTACTGGACTAGGGACAAATTTTTACAGCTTTTGTAGTTTTAACTTTAAAGTAAACGCTTTATATACACTCTTCCACAGGGCATATTCTCTCTCCTCTGGCTGGTCTGAATTTCACAGTGAGATTACTCTTTTACAACAGTACTTCACCGATAACTGCTATCCAGCTAAGGTTTTCTTCAAATACCTAACCAAGTTTTTAAATAACAAATTAATAGAGAAAAATAACAGACCAACTGCTCCTAGAATGCCTTTCTTTGCTAGTGTCCCGTTTATCAGTGATACAACGTTTTATACCAAAGTTAAACGTTTAATACGTGAATATTGTCCGGCCATAAAAAGCCAACTAATCTTAAGAAACCCATTAACTATTGGGTCTTTATTTAGATATAAAGAAAAGCTGAGCCCTCTTCTGACTTCCAATGCGGTCTCTTTATTTTCGTGTCCCAAATGTAGTTTGGGAAATTATGTCGGGGCCTCACGTAGGCTTCTTAAAGTCCGCATTGATTGCCACAGGGGGGTGAGTTATAGAACAGGTGTCCGGTTGTCTTCACCAGAATTCTCGAACATTCGTGAACATTAAAAAAAAATGCAAATTCAATATAGAATACAAACACTTTAAAGTCATTACACGGGCTTCTTCTCCTCAAGAGCTTGCTGTTTTCGAATCGCTTTTCATAAAAACAATAGTTCCAAAATTAAACAATCAAACTACCGCTACCCCTCTTTACCTGGCATAACTACGTATGTTTACTTGGAACCTTTCCTTCTTCTGGTCACTCGTCTTCTCCCTTTCACTTGATATGGTAATTTTCTGAGCATTGTAGTAGGTTTTACATGAATTTTAAATGTATGTTAGTTATTAGGATGAGTCTTTTGATTATATTTATGTGTATTAATCCTTTTTACAGCCGTGATGATGGGGCTGGACCCCGAAACGTCGCTTAATAAAGCCTTTTTAAATTACCAGAAGACGTCTCCCTTGCTTCCTTGAGAATATATATATATATATATATATATATATATACTATATATATATATATATATATATATATAGTATGTTTTCGACTTGATGATTGAATGTAAAGCATCACACTGAAACATAAAGAAAAGGTATGAATCTTGACAGTTTGCCTTACTTAGACATTAAAAACGCATCCATTTCGAGACTTGGAGATAAAGCTGAATCAGTTACGGCACATACTCTTGATTTTCGCCTGGGAAGTTTTGTTGGCCAATATCATACATATACATATATTAGTATAATATCGTTATATGTATCATAGGATAGAATATATTAGATATAGATATTAATATACACGTATGTGGGGGTGTGTGTGTATATATATATATATATATATTATATATATTATATATATATATAATGTGTACAGGCAGATAAATAAATGCATTTAAGGACATTTGATCTCCCCGGGGCCCAGGGGCTAGTACTAAACACGGCAAAGCAGTGACTCCTACATTCTTTCTCCGTGCTTAGTACTAGTCCTGGGAGATCAAATTTAATGTCCCTGAGTGCATTTCGCTATGTGTGTGTGTGTGTATATATAAAGGGGGATTTTGCACAAGAATTTTGGGTATGTTCAAGACATTCCCGTTTTCATGATTGTTCATATAGCATTATGGGTCTAACACTTGAAAGTTTTTGCCATGAATGCATAGGTAACCTCGTACCTTTCACAAGTAATTGACAATTACAAGGTTACATCCTAACCCGGCCCATCCCTAACTTAGGTATGATAGATACATTTTACAGTTCACTCCCTTGGACCTCACTCATTAACCTTTTATGAAAGATATACGATATTTCAACCTTCCTTAGAGGAACCTTACTTATACTGATGAAGTCATAATTTTGAAGGAAATTTAGTCACTTTGATGAACTGCTTTGTTACAGCCTTGTATATACTAGAAAGTTCTACTCCACTATTATGTGTGGGAGTAGCATGACTGCATTCATACATTCTTGGCAAGCGGCCACACTCAAACACTTACATGGAGGAAGAGTATATATATATAATATATATATATATATATATATATATATATATATATATGAAGAGAGAGAGAGGTAAAGTACAATCATAATACATGCTGCACTGAGAATAGGAGAATGAACTTTTCCAATAAAATACATGGCTAGAATAATGAGATCAATGTGCAGAATTATCCAGTGGCATGCTTTGTATCCAGCATTTCATTGTCAGCTGTATTATCTATTCACGGTGGAGACAGCAATAATTGATTATAGCGTCCATAATATGGGCCTTAAATCCCGGCCTACGACCTTAAGGGTCTTGAAATAATGGATTTGACTGGTAGTCGATGGGTTAATGCAAGCAGTGCAGTTCATGTCGTTAATAACAGTAACAGTCGGTGCGGATACGAAAGTTACTGACACTTTAGAGAAATTTGTTTATGCAGCCAGTCAAGATTAGTTACTGTAGTTATTTAGCGTTTTAGGTTTTTATTGGTATCAATGAGGGTTAGTTGTATCCCAGAAGTAAGATCAAATTATTGTCGACAAAGAGATGAAAATAGTTTAGCTATAATTAAACAATGAAGTTGTAAGTAATCATTGTGCCATTTATATCCATGATTTTAGAAATAGTGTTTTGTGGGTGTGATATGATAAACATAATGGGACGCACTGACAGACAGATCGTATTCAGGGAATGTAAAGTTGTGTCAATTTTAGCAATATTGGTTTTTTTTTATAATAAATTATTTAAAGACAATGATTTTGTTTTGTTTGGTGGGCGATGAGACACAATCACAAATAGGCAGAGATATCTGATCTATTTAGCCAGAGTACAGTAATATACCCGTCTCTTTAGGACTACTGGTGGTAAATAGGTTGCGAGGGTATTACACTTGTCAGATGCTAAATGATTATACATTGAAATTCCTATCGAGAATGGTACAACACTAATAAAATAAGCTGTGACTGCCAACGTGTGGTATTTGATCTTTGCTTGCTAAATAAAATTGAGCCGTATAGATTCACTCAATCCTTAGTTGTAATTTTCTTTTCACATAATACTGAGCTTTTAAATTTTTTTCTGACAAGTAAGAAAAAAAATTGCGTTAGCTAATTATATGTTCTGAGTTTATTGTTTTTAAATAAGTAACTCCCAATTGTTTGAAAAGCATGATTCAGCTCTATTTATGTAATGTGAGAATCATTTTCAAATTTTCTGTTTTCTTTTCCATTTTTTCACGAAGTCAGATTAGTTAATGTGAATATATTTGTAGACATAAACATTGGCGAATTATTCTTGAAGAGTTCATTGACAAAAAAATTTGTTTCTAAGTTCGTGTCGTTGTTAGAATTGTGTATTTGAGAATTCGTCTGATACAGAATAAGAACGATCATTATTAGAATGAGAGAGAGAGAGAGAGAGAGAGAGAGAGATGACGATTTCCTAAAATCTTTGAAAGCGGAGGAAATCTGGTTCCCTCTCCGAAGAAGGGCGTAGGGAGAGGAAATGGAAAAGAAAGCAACGGAAGCAAGAGAACTGTTAACAAAAAGGAAAGGGAAGCTCTAGCAAGGGTAGGGAGGAGGAGGAGCATTAAGAGGAGCAGGAGGAGCAGCAGCAGGTGGTGATGTACCTTCAGTAACAACAGCACCGTTGGAATCAGCGGGGGGTTGTCGGGTCCTGAAGCAGCTGCACTAGACACAAGAAGGACGCTGCCTACAGTATCGCTAACGCCTCAGTCTTTTCCCTTCCGCATCATCCTCCTACTCTTCCGAGGGCCTCCCCCTCCTCTTCCCCCCACCCCTCATCCTCCTCACTCCACAGGTCCTGCTGTTGCCGACGCCGCCTTGTCCCTTGGACGATTCCCTGGAAAGACGCCGCCACGCACCCACTGGTCCCCTTCTCCTCCTCCTGCACTCCCCTGAATTTCCTTTCTTCTACACGGGCTGGCTGCTTTATGAGCAAGAGCCCGTGCTGGCTTAAGGCCAGCTTAATCTTCAATAACAATTTCTTCCTCCCATTGCGTTTCCCGCTAAGGAGAGGGGAAAAGGCCATGATAAGATGCCTGAGAGCAAGTTTTTCCTTCATCATCTCTTCCGGTTTCTCGATTATGCTAAATATCTCTCTCTCTCTCTCTCTCTCTCTCTCTCTCTCTCTCTCTCTCTCTCTCTCTCTCTCTTTCTCTCAAATGTATTTACAAGCAGCAGTCTGAGATGGCGGACTTCTCTGTATTGTGTTTTAATATAGTTTGTTTTTTGAAGGCACATGGCAGGAAAAAGAAAAACAAGATTTCCTCAATAGAATTCTATCTGTTGTAAGCAGCGGAGAAATAGATCCCGGGAAGAGGAAAGTTCGAGCAGTTTTCTCTTCACCTTGCCCAAATCACTTTCTGTCTTTCAGAGTAGTTCTTGTAACTGCGAAATCTTTTTTTATTTGAGGTCAGCGATTTACAACTGATCATTTAAAAAAGGATTTAATAAGAATTACAGTGAATCAATAACATGGTCTTGTTCATTTACAGTTGTAAATATGAATAGGAAAGGCAAGATGGGCTCAGATGTTTCTATCAATGCCTTGATGCCTTTTATCACAAAAATACTTTGCTTTGTGATTCAGATTAAAAGGTTTTATACGTAATAGAGAAAAATAAATATCAATTCAAGCCCCGCCTGAGGGAAGAGAAAACATATCCCAAAACACCTGTCGGTTAAAAGTTCAAGGAATTCCTGGCTGAGAAGGACGTTGTATAGTGTCAGGTAGTTAATTATTGTTACCCAAACGTGAATATCCTTTTCCGCGTTCCGATTTACCGTTGACCAGAGCTGATTTTTGCTTTTGATTACGCATACCACATTGCAATGCATGGTTATCCGTTGCATATGTGCTTTCAGCAGCATTATACATATTATGAGCATTGAGAATAGGTTAGGTAAGGTTTTGGGTTAGATTGGAATGAAAACAGAAATTTAGAAGATAATGCATAGACATCAAACGTCTAACTCCGCCAAAGGAGAACAAATTAAAAGCTTTATTAATTTCAATGATAGTCACCGCCCATCGGTGTGCTTTAATTGGTGGTGTAAGTTGGATAATATATTTGAAGCATTTTAGTGATTGTATCACCTGAGCATGATGGCAATAAAGCACGGCCTTTCCATTCTTTCAAGAAGCAATAGTAATTACGAGACAGATTCAGTTTGTTTATTTTTTTTATTACCGAGAAGAAAGTTTTGTCCTTTCATTCCGAAATTATCTGTGTGAGGCATATGAAGTAACGCTTGTTTATATCATCCTCTATCTTCGGATTGTCATGTCATGAATATTAGCGTGGTACTTACTAAAGGTAAATATTTATTTTGCAGTAATAGTGTAAAATGTAATGTGTTTTTAGATGCAACTTATAACATTGCTGTATCAAATTCATGAAAGTTTGGTTTTAAAGGTAAGAAGCGTCATAAGGTTGGTCCATTAGACTTTCTTAACATCAAATGGCTAATGATTCCCTTTGTAAAAGCACCATTTTAATTAAGGACCTTCAGCATTGGGCATTTCTTCATTTTTCCGTAAATGATTCATATGTTTTTCTTCCAAACATTCCTATTTTTAAGTATTTGTGTGTTAATTTACCTCTATTTATTATTTTTGGCGCTTCAATTAAATTTTATTATTTCACAGTCAATGGTCTTTCAGGCAGCATGAAATTTTATTTTATTTATGGAGGTTTAATCTGAATCTGATTGAGAGAGAAAAAAAAAAACCTTTTTGCATACCTGGTTTAACGCCTTATTTAATAAACCAAAACCTTCTGCCGAATGCCATATGCATCACACAGCAGAACCTGTCAATTGGCGTCCTTCTATCTTCTGTTCAGGTATAATGGAAACCATTGGAAATCATAATAAGTCAATGATTCCGCAAGTTCTCTTAACAGAGTAGACGCAGCCAGACATGGTGCTATGTGGAAATTGCCCACCTGTAACAAGGGACGTCGTGTTGGAATGTTAAGTAGTGTTGTCGTCAGCTCCGGGGCTTCCTGTTGTCATCGGAGTAATTACAATTACCTTTCAATGTCACCTACGGCTTGCTTCAGAGGTGATCTTTTCTTTTTGTTATCCAGCCGATGTAACTGTTCCAGTTATTTCAAATAAGCAACCTCGCTCTAAATAAATATTTCGAATCCAGGTATAAAGCACATTACTTTTTAATGGAAATCTAAAATAATATTGAAGTTGAGTGTATTTGTTTTATTTGCTCACCGCTATAAGGGTATTTAGAGACTTGTTAGTATGTAGCTTGTTTCTTGGGTGTCCTAAGTATAAGAATTAAGTAAAAATACGGGGATGCTGTCTGGTTATCTATTTTTTTTTTATCTTAAATACATATTTAACTATAGCGCATGGTTTCTTTCATGCTTTTTTCTTTTCCTTTACAATAAATCTAAAAAATTATTTCCCCAACATTGATTACAGAAGCTCTACGATAATTTATGAGAGTGCGTTGTGTGATTTGAACGTTATTATTGTAAATTTACAGTCGTGATATTTTAAACTGAGTTCTCATCAAAGACAACCTCTTTACGTTGTTTAATCAAATCGTGAATCAGTGCCGGTCACAACAGACTCCTTTGGTCTGTTGCGGGTTTCTTTACATTGATTATATTGGATGTGGTCCATAGCCTCACACCGTTGCTTCCTGATGAGGGTAGAGGAACTCGTGTACCGACGGTGACTTGTAGGCTACTCTCAGTTGGTCACCCATCCAAGTACTGACCAGTCGAACGCAGCTAAACTACAATATGTCGCTAGCGAATTTGTGGTCACGCATCGCCGTAATGACGTGACCCAACTTTGCGTGACTGTGTTTTACGTGTGAGCTATGAATGAAGGAATTAATAGCTCCATCGGACATTGCTGGTCATGGTGTGCATTCAAGTAAGGGCGGGTCCTGTGTCGGATATTGTCTAGAAAAGTATTATGGTTATCAGGTGATGGTAAGAGGCTTTTCTTTGTTTAGAGAACTAATGAATAAGAGAATCTATGGTTGGTGGAAGATCATCTGATATTGCCAGAATATTATGGAATGACGAATCCTAAGGATGCGCGTAATAAAAGCTTGCAATTGAAAGATGAAAAAGGCGGGAAGAGAGCTGCAGGTCGTATGTGAGTGAGGTAGGAAAAAGGAGAGGGCATTTAGCCACCCACGGGTAAAAAGGGGAGCAGGTAGAAAGAGGGGAAACCGATCTGAAGGGAACCGAGTTGAAGAGGGACTTCCTCTCGTAGGGGAAATACAGGAGAGGGTAGATTTATATTTTGCTATAACAAACGTTGCCTGTGAGCTGATGTGCAGGATGCATGTGTTTGTTTTAAATGCGAATGTGTTGGGTTGCTCAGTAATAGTATTGTTGAGCAGGATTTTAGTATAATTGAAAATGACTCGGAACTGTGATGTAAATAACAAGAACTATCTCCTTTTGGACAAGTATAATTTTTTGAAAATGTTAGTTCTAGGTGTATGGTTTTTGTGTTTAAGTGTGATTTTGCAGTTCATTACTTTATTTTACCGCGCCTCTATTCTTCTAATATTTATGTAATTGTATAATTGGTTTTTGCCGTTTAATGATTTTCGTATTTCTTTTATTGAACTTTTCATTATATTATTGCTACTTTTATTGATTTTCTTGACTTTTTCGTTATATTATTGCTACTTTTATTGATTTTCTTGTTTTTGTACCTAGTCTATTAAACATATGAATTTTGAGGTTGATTTTTTAAATTATATTTTATACCATCAACTGTAATGGTAGATTTAAAAGTTTCTTGAAACCGGAAGCAGGGCTAGACAATCAAGGTTTAGAGGCAGAGGGACAGAAATCCGTCATTGAGCCTCACAGTCCGAGGGTTACTGACATTTATCATGGAAGTGCTCAAAGATCTTTAATTCCCATGATGGGAAAATTAATACCATTATGTCGTTTGTATATTGGTGTGTCTATTCGTGTTAAATGTAGTATTATTTATATTTATATTGATATTTAACATATATGTATGATGTATATTCATAAACAATCAACCGAATATAATTTATTTTGAATGTTTATCTAAACCTCATACTCCTAACGCCGTCCTCTTTGGTAATAGTGAAATTACTTAGTTTCCTTTTCTAGTGGATCATCCTTGGTAAAACGCATACATTGGATTTTCACAGCTTATTTTGTTGAGTGCAATATCCATTAGAGATGGTTTTTTGTATATATATTATTTGGTGAAAATAGATTTGTTAAGCTTTACTGGTTATTTTATTCCACTGCATAACCATCTATTTTGGAAATTATCTAATGAAAGGACTCTAGTTCCATCTAAGAGTTATGGACGTTCTTCAAAATTAGTGGAATTCATAGCTATAATATATATATATATATATATATATATATATATATATATGATAATATATATATATATATATATATATATATATATAATATATATAGCATTAGAGATTTTGTTAAACTATTTACTTTTGTAGAAATCACTTTAAGTGAAATTATAACTTCCTTTAGCCCTTTTTATAGACAGATTAGGTTCACATTGTACCCGAAAATTTTTCAAAACAATTAATCATCCTTAAGAGTATTCTCTCATAAGATATGTAAAGAATTACGCGTTTTGGCGTTCAATTTGAACCCAGGTTAATTCCCCCTCCCCTCCCCGTATTCGATTTTTTTTTTTTTTTTTTTTTTTTTTTTTTACTACGAAAGATTAGTCAGAAAAATGAGATGTTGACCCTCACATGGACCATATTTTGACCTAAGTTAAGTTCTTATAACATCCCATCTCTATATATAAAAAACACGGAAAATATTTTGAGCATTAAAAGTATCCATCCGTAAACTTTGAAAGCAGGAATTTCCAGATGATTGATGCTCCCCTAATTGCATTTCCCGCTTGGCTATTAGGGATTCGCCTGTTGCGTCTCTCTCAGTCCTCACACGCTGCTTTTTTATTTAAAAGACTCCCGCATATTGTTCTTAGTGGATATTTACTTCCTGAACGAATAAATCATTTAATGGTTTTTTTCCATGTTTGGTGGCGTGTGGTTTTGAAGGAACAGGTTGACCCCTTGGTTCTTATAGCGTCTTCTTTACAATTTGGTGAACTTGATTTTGTTACCGATTTTTACTGATGATTTATTTTGTTGTGAATTTTATAAAAATTTTCAGAAGGAATGGAGCATAGCATTTGAAAGTTAGAAAGGGCAATACAAAAGAACCACACATACTCAAGTGCGTGTGCGTAGGCGCCACATACATTATATATATATATATATATATATATAATATATATATATATATATATATATATATATGTGTGTGTGTGTGTGTGTGTTTGTGTGTGTATGTATATAATATATATATATATATATATATATATATATATATATATATATATATATATATATATATATATATATATATATATAAAGGAGCAGATGTAGGGAAACAGCAGATTCCTTGAACAGGGTTTAATCCTACGTTTCGTGACCCTTAGTCACAACATCAGGGACATCTATAATGAAATTATCAGTTATTATCGTCCTATCAAAACAATAAAAAAAAATTCATGAAAACATATGCACTGTATTATACTTTAAAAAGTGTATATATATATATATATATATATATATATATATATATATATATATATATATATATATTGCGTTCATACATCACAACGATTTCAATTGTAAAAGATCATAGTCGTCGTTTATGTGATTTAATAGTATGTAACAATTAAATTTTTAGATTGATTCTTGGGTAATCTGTTTTGGAAAATAGTAGACGAAGGAGACTTGATTTTATTTTTTGAAACTGAATCAAAGGAACCAGGGTAAAGCTCACAAACGAGATTCCTTGTTCGAGGATGGGCGCGAAGGGCCAGTTCCTTAAACTGCCGAATTCCTTGGCTGATCAAGTGAATGGGTACCTACTTAGTTGTTAGTCGATCGGTGTTGGTCGCAACTTTGAGGGAAATAGAGAGAAAGTGAACAACGTCAAATGTATGTAGGATATTTAGTCAAAATATATATGTATATGATATGGGATGGCCTTGATGGGGTAGTACCAAGGTGACCCTTGTCCGCTCCTAGAGAAAGAGATGGCTTTGTCGCTTTCCCTTTAAACTCGGTGTTTATTAGTTGACCAATGAGAAACCTTGTTGATTAGGGTGTTGGTATGCAATCACTGCTCCTTAGAATAATACTGCTAACGTAGAATCAGAGGAATTGATTTCTGGTGATTAGAAATTTCTCGATATAATGTGGTTCGGATCCCATAATAAGCTGAAGGTCCCGTTGCTTGGCAACCAGTTGTTCCTAGCCACGTAAAAATATCAAATCCTTCGGGCCAGCCCTAGAAGAGCTGTTAATCAGCTCAGTGGTCTGGTTAAACTAAGATATACTTAACTTAGAATAATACTTACAAACGTTCATGGCATCAAAGACTGGGTCGATAACGGCCGTATCAGAACCCTTTCACTTGGTCCCGAAAGTAAGACTAACTTGACTGTGACATATAAGATTACTTAGATAACGGTAGATTGTTTTAAGCTACTTGTAGATTGTACTTAATTGTATTCGTAAATAATTTAGTCAACCAGATTTCCGATACAAACAAACATTTTTGTATTTAAGTAATTTGAGTTTGTTTGTATTCAGATTAAGCTTATAGCTCTTTAAATAAGAATGAATACTGTCTGAACAGGTTATAAGATTATAGGTAGTCTTGAATGTATCGCGGTAATGTCGTGTAATGGCTTTCCTTTTCTATGCTATATTTAAGGGACAAGCTTTATGGTCTTAATAGTTAAGTGCACGTATATGAGTTACTGTGACTGGAAATTGTCTCTGTTTCAGTCGAGGTTTAATTCGTACATTTATTTTAAAATGATAGAACGAGTATGTTATATATTCAATAATATTCGTAAATGTTGCAGACATTTTAGTTAAATTTTGAGTCCTATCACAGAATCGCTGTTGACAGAGATCCCGTTCAAAAAAAAAACAAAAAAAAAAAAAAAATAAATAAATAAATCAAGAGTTGACGTCACTTTTAAATTTTTTTGTGAACTTACAAATTGTCGTTTAAATGCGTGCTCCCAGTGAGTTGCAGATTTCAGAAAAGTAAACAGACTAGGTGAAACGAACACCTGCGTTTCAAAGATTACAAAATCCCAATGATAACATGGATTTTGAAAGTTAACAAGGCGGTTACTTTGTTGAGCGTTAACGGAGGTGACAATTTAGACGACAATTCTAAATAGAGCTTGCCATTGTTTGATTAAGAATGCACCCACTATAGCGTATGTGACAAAGAACGTTTTCTCCACAGATTTAAGTTCTCAATTTTTGTAACGTTAGCAATGTCACTAAATGAAATATTTTGATTTCCGCATAACTGCTAAATCTTCAGGACCTTTTTTTTCTGGGATCAGAAGTTGACGACCAGTGTTTGATGATTATATATATATATATATATATATATATATATATATATATATATATATATATATATACATTACATATTTATATATATGTGTGTGTGTGCGTGTGTGTGTATGTATGTATGTATAAAATGAATCACGAAAGTTTAGAACGTGATAAATCTATAAATAAGGTATAAGCCACGAAGGAAAGATAAACAACGGAGTTTCTGCAAGATCTTTCGACTCAACGTCCTTTACGTAGCAGACAAACTGCTAATAAAAGGACGTTGAGTCGAAAGATCTTGCAGAAACTCCGTTGTTTATCTTTCCTTCGTGGCTTATACCTTTCATGTGCATTTTAGCGAAAAAGTGGTTGGAGATGAAAGAGGTTTTGATAGAAACTCGACTGACTAAAAATGCGGAGATGATGATGTTTTAATCAGCGAAACTACATAATTGCTAAGCTTGCCTAGTAGAATGCATCATATATTTGGAGACTTGGGAATCAAGAGTATTCTGAGAAAAAACAGCGGTAATGAGGGCAGGTATGCATAAAGGGATGAAATACTATTTTGTGGTCTAAGGATTAGCAAGTTTAAATTGTTCAGAATTTTATGACAGTAATGTCCACTACAGTTTCTCTTCCGTTGTAATTTACTTAAAGACTAAAACTGGCAAACCAAAGAGTTAACTGGCTGAATAAGATTTTTAAATCAAATAGACTGAAATAATCATAGTATGCATAGGAAACTACAAAAGGAATATATAGATTTGGGAATACAGCTCCAAGAAGAAAATAAAGACTCAGATGACTGGATATAGGATATAGTTAGAAATGACACCACATGGGAAGTTATCGAAGTACATGTGTGAAATTAACTAATCTTTATGCCGAAAATGCCCCCACTATGCTGTTCGTTCTCCTATACACACACACACACACACACACACACACACACACACACACACACACACACATATATATATATATATATATATATATATATATATATACATATATATATATATTTATATATTATATATATATATATATATAGTATGTATATATATATGTATATGTGTGTGTTGTGTGTGTGTGTGTGTGTGTGTGTGTGTTTGTCTGTAATCAGTAGGTTAATGTATTTATGTAATCTTTAGTAATATGTACTGGCCACTTTATACCACGTATGTATGTAATTGCGTTAGCTAAACTGCCCTCTTAACTTCTCGAATTCTTCACACTTTTTAGATGCGCTTTTTACTACAAAGCCTGAGATCCGAATGCAAGAATATAAAATAATTGTGTGTGCATGTGAGTAAGGACGTAAGTGTGGATATAAAAGATATACATATGGGCACAGAGTCACAGATGATAAAAGGAATATTAGAAGAATGACAGTTTGGTTTAGGCAAGGAAGTTGGTGTCTGTATAAAGTATGTGGTATGAAAGAATTATGTGACAAGTTTGTGAGTGAAGGGAAAAAGTTGTATGCCATCTACAATAACTTAGAAGAGTCAAATGACGTAATGAAAACAATGGCAAATTAAATGCTGCTGATGGTTATATGGTGTAACTTTTCAGTTTGTTGAGAGCTTTGAAAGGTGAAGCATTTGATGGAATATATATATTGACTGGAGAATATGGAGAATGACTACTTTGTTGCAAATTTGGGTCTTGAGATAAAGGTGCGTTAGGTCTCCACACGTGTTGATGTTCAGATGAAATAGTACGGATTGGGGATACTTCAGAGAAAGTGCAGAAACTGGAGAAAGTTTTAGAGTGTTTGCGTGAGAAGAATGAAGAGATTAAAAGTAAGAAGAGTACGGTTATAAAAGGAAAGTAGGACGATCGAGCAATGAATGTGAGAGTGGATGTTTGAAGTATATAAGCAGCTAACTCAGTGATATCTGGGAGCAAGCACATTTAGGCAGAGTGAGAGAAAAGGTGAGTCACAAGTAAATGAGGAAAGGAAGTAGTACACTAGGAGGAGGCCTGAAAAGTTTGTGACCATGGTAGGATTGTGGGAAGGGATCCTTTAGTTAATTCTCTTTCATAGAGGCAAAGTGTCAGTGTTGTGTGCGAAGAAAAAAGCAGTATGAATAGTGTAAGTGAAGGGAAAGTATTGTTGATGATTTATGTAGCAGAAAAAATAAGTATGGATGTTGCATGAGTGTAATAATATAAAAAAAAGTATCTGTTAAGATGGACAGCTTGTTGATATAAAAAACCGAAGAGTGGTTGTTGTATGATTAGTAAAAAAAACTGCACCAGTTGAAATGAACAGTTCGTTGGTGTAAAAGAAAAACAAGAGCAGATGTTGTATGCAGGTGAAAATATAAACTTTGAAACTGTTGAGATAACAATTTGTTGGTATAAGAAATAAAAAAACAAAAAGGCGTTTTACGCAACTGAAAAAATTTTGAAGTTGTTGAAATGTAGTATTTGTTGGTATGAAATATCAAGAGTAAATATTTTATGTGAGTAAAAATGAAAATAAGCTGTTAAGATGAGCTGTTTAGAAGAAATGAGTAGAGGCTGTATGCGAGTGAAAAAAATATGCTATCTAGGTAAATTGTTGGTACAAATAAAACAGTAGGTGTATGTGAAGGAAAAAAATAATATGAAACGCTGTAGGTGAACTCTATGTTGATATAAAAAAAAAACAACAAGAGAATTGTTGTATGCAAGGAGGTGGGTTGTTTGTTGGTATAGTAAAAACCAAGAGTAGCTGTTGTTTACAAGTGAAACAAAAATTGAAGCAGTTGAAGTGAACTGTTGGTTGCTAATAAAAAAAAAGCAGGAGCACATGTAGCATGCAATTAAACATAGATAATTTGAAGCTGTTGAGATGAAGTGTTTGTAGGTGTATAAAAGACCAAGCATAGATGTTTTATATTGAGCTATAAAAAATTTGAAGTTGATGTGAACTGTTTGTTACTGTAACAAGTAAAAATGCCCTGTTGAGATGAACTGTTTGTTGTTATATAATAAAATGTATGTTGTATGAGATTTAAAATAAACAATTTACAGTTTTTGAGAGAGCTATTTGTCGGTATAAAAATCCGATAGCAAATGTTTGCAAGTCAAAATATAAAAATATGAAAATGTTGTGATGAACAGGTTTTTTTTTTTTATAAAAAAACCAGCCCCCCCCCCCCCCCCCCCCCCCCCCCCCCCCCCCCAGTTTATGATTAATGTGATTTATTATTTATATATATATATATATATATATATATATATATATATATTATATATATCACATACATACATACATACATATAACTGAAAAAGTTTTAAGCTGTTCATGGTATAAAAGTAAAACAAACAAACAAACAAAGTGAGGAAAAAAATTGAAGTTGGTGAGATTAACTTTTTGTTAGTATAACAAACAAAAAGGGAAAAAAATATGAAGCTGATGAAATGAACTGTTTACTGGTGTAAATAAAAACCGGAGTAGATGTTGTATCCAATTGACAGAAAATTGAAGCTGTTATAGTGAACTATTTTCTTGGTATAATAAAAAAAAGCAAGAGTAGATGTTGTATACAAGTGGAAAAACTTTGAAGCTGTTTTGTTATAGAACCCTGGGTTGATATGAAAAAAAAAACCAAAAAACAAGCATGGATGTAGTATGCAAGTGAAAATAAAAAAAAAAATGGTGCTGTTGAGATATTATCAATCAAAAGTGGAGGTTGTATGAGTAAATAATAAGCATGAAGCTCTTAAGATAATTGTTTGTTGGAATAAAAAAATAAGAATGGATGTTGTGGTGAGTTTACACTAGGCTTCACCCCACGCTGCATTTGTAAGACTCATCACCAACTCCTCCCAAATTCTTGTTAGCCCGGCCTACTGGACTGCTCATTAAGGTGAGTTAGTGGTGTGGTGTGACTCTTGATGAGCAGTCCAGTTGGTGGGGCTAACAAGAATTTGGGAGGAGTTGGTGATGAGTCTTACACATGCAGCGTGGGGTGAAACCTAGTGTAAACTCCCCATTTGTATGTGAGTGAAAAAAAAGCTGAAGCAGAAAAGAAAATGCTTAGTTTGGCTATAGTAAAACCATGAGCTTATTTGTATGGGAGTAAAAATGGAGAAAAATAAAGAATTTTAAGCTGTCGAGATGAATTGTTTGTTGATATAATAAATAAGTGGAGTTTATGTGCGAATGAAAGAAAGCAATTTGAAGCTCTAAACTGAACTGTTTGTTGGCTAAAAAAATATCAGTAGACGTTGCATGCAAGGAAAAACTTTAAGCTTTTGATATGAACCATTTGTTGGTATAAAAATCTTCAGGCTGGATACTTTTTGCAAGCAATAAAAAAATTGGCGCTTTTAAATTAACTGTTTGTTGCTATGAAGTAAACCGTGAATGGATGTTGTATGGGAGTGATAATATAAAAAAAATCGAGACTGTTGCAATGAACTATTTATTAATTTAAAAAATTCATTAGTGGATTTTATCTGTGAATGCTATTAAAAAATTTGTTGCTAATGAAATTAATTCTTTGTTGGCATAAAAAATAGGGTAGATCTATGTGAGTGGAAAAAATTGCTAACTGTTGAAATTAATTTTTTTTTATATAAAAACAAACCTAGAGTGTTTGTATGTAAGGAGGAAAAAATTTTAACCTGCTGCAATGAAACTGTTTTGGTTTTGTAAATTTAAAAAACCAAAGGGTGGATAGTATTTTTGTTTTGTATTAAAAAACAAAGGGTGGATACTATGTGCAACTGATATAAAGTATGAAGCTGTAGGGATGAACTGTTTGTTGGTAATAAAAAATCTAGACAAAACGTATTTAAACTGTTGAGATGAACGTTGTGTAGGTGTAAAAAAACCAAGAGAGCATATTATATGTGAGTTAGGAAATATTGAAGCCGTTGAGATGAACAGTTTGTTGGAATAAAAAAGATCAAGAGTAGATCTAGTAAACAAGTAGAAAAAAATATGAATCTGTAGAGATGAACAGTTTGTTGGTGTAAAAATAAATCAAGAGTGGATGCTGTATGTAAGTTGAAAAGAATTTTTTTGGCATTGAGATGAACTCCTTGTTGGCAAAAAGAAAACAAAAATTGATGTTGTATGTGAGTGCAGAAAAAAACTGAAGCTGTTGAGATGATCAGTTTCTTGGTAAAAAAATAATAATCATGAGTAGATATTGTTAGTAAGTTAAACAGAATTTTCATCTTTTGAGATGAACTCTTTGTTTGTTTACAAAAAACCATGAGTGGATGTTGTATGTAAATAAAAAAAACAAAATTGAAGTTGTTCATATGAATAGTTTATTAGTAAAAAGAAAACCATGAGTGGATATTGTATGCAAGTTTAAAAGAATTGTAAGCTGAGATGAACTCTTTGTTTGTATTAAAAAAAAAAACAGGTAAAAAAATGCGCCGAAGTTTCTTCGGCGCAGTCGAGTTTACCTTACATCTTATAATCAAGGCCACCGAAAACAGATTTATTTTTAGGTGGTCTGGTATAATGCTGTATGATCCGAGGCCCATGAAACTTTAACCACGGCCTGTGGTGACCTGGCCTGGCCTATATCGTTGCCAAACACAAGATTATGTCTAAATTTAACCTTAAATGAAATTTAAAAAAAATACTGAGGCTAGACGGCTGCAATTTGGCATGTTTAATGATTGGAGGGTGGATGATAACTATATCAATTTGCAGCCCTCTAGCCTCTGTAGTTTTTAAGATCTGACGGAGGACAGAAATAGTGCACACCACACAAAGAAGTGCAAACGGAGAGACAAAGCCAACACAACAGTTTTTTTTCTGAAAATTAAAAACCAACAGCGGATGTTGTATGGAAGTGAAAAAAATGAAGCTGTTATGATTGTTCAATGCAGTTTAAAAAGATTTTAGGTGAGCTGCTTGTTGGTATAAAAGAAAACCTAGAGTGGATTTTGTGTGCAAGTGAAAAAAAAAAATTTTGATGCTGTTAAGAGGAACAGTTCGTTGATATAAACAAAATCAAGAGTGGATATTGTATGTAAGTAAAAAAAATGGTGCTGCTGAGATATACTGTATGTCATAAAACACTCATAAAAATAAGAGTGGATATTGTTTGTGTGTGAAAAAATATAAGCAGTTAAGATGAACTGTTTGTTGGTATAATGAAACCAAAAGCTCATGATGTGCGAGTGAAAATAAAAGATTTAAGGTGTTGTGCATGAACTATTAGTAAAAAAAGAAGGGGAAGTTATATTCGATCAATAAAAATACAACTTAAAGTTATTGAGATGAATTACTTGTTGGGAGCGCATGCAGAATAGTGAGACAGTGGTAGGTGTGAGAAATCCAAACCTCTCCTAGAATGCTAGTCGTGAGCTAACCAGACCTTAACTTCGTGACGTAACTTATTGCGCCGTACCCGATCTGGCCGGCAAGTCGACTCTCCTCCTCCTCTTCCAATAACACTGACTATCCTTGTCTCTCTACTACATGCTACCCTTTTATTGATATAATGAAACCAAGAGTGGATGTTTTGTGAGAGAAAAAATTTTGAAGCAGTTGAAATGAGCAGTTTGTTGGTATAAACCAAATTTAGAGTGGACGTTGTATGCAAGGTAAAATAACAGAAATGGTGATGTTGAAATGAATTGCAGTTCGGTACAAAAATAGCATAAAGACTGGATGTCGTATGTGAGTGAAAAAAATGGAAGACGTGAGGATGAATAATTTGTTGGAATATTAAAACCAATAACTGATGTTAGCTGTTGGCATAAACTGCTTGTTAGTATAAAAAAGAAGTGTATTTTCTATGCGAATGGAAAAAAAGCAATATGTTATTGAAATTAACTAGTTGGTATAAAAAAAAAAAAACCCATAGCAAATGTATGTGAGTAAAAAAAAAAAAAAAAAAAAAGTTCAAGCGGTTGAAATGATCTGTATGTTTTTATAACAAATTCCAACACTGGATGTCATATGCAAGTGGGAAATATTTAAAGTTGTTGAAAACACCTGTTTGTTGGTTAAAGAAAAATAATAAGATTGAATGTATGAAAGTGCAAATTAAAAAACTGAAGCAGTTGTGTGAGTGAAAAAAAATTGGAGGTTTTAAGATCAACTGTTTGGTTATATAAAGAAAAGTAAGAGTGGATTTTGTATGCAATTTAATAAAAGTTTTAAGCTGTCAAACGAAGTCTTTGTTGGTATTTAAAACCCGAGAGTGGATGTTGTGTGAGTAAAAAAAATTGTGTTGGTATAAGCAAAAATCATGAATGTTTTATTATTAGAATGTTTTTAAACACAGAATTGTAAAGCTATTGAGATGAACTATTTTGGTTTGAAAAAAAGAAACCAACAGTGAATGAGTGTGAATGAAAAAAAAAGGAAATCTGTGGAGATGAACATTTTATTGGTAATAAAAATCAAGAGTGGATATTTTATGGAAGTTAGAAAGAATTTATAAACTGGAGATAATCTTTTTGTTGGTATAAAACCCCGAGTGGATGTTGTATGCAAGTGAAAGAAAATTGAAGCTGTTACGATTAATAGAAAATTGAAGCTGTTACGATTAATTGTTTTTTTTTTTTTCTTAAACCTAGTGGATGTTTTTGCATGTCAAAAAATGTTTTAACTGTTGAGATGAGCTCTTTGATGGCATAAAAAACCAGGGAGGAGTGGATGTTGTGTGCGAGTGAAAGGAAATTCTTGGTATAAAAAAACAAGAATAGATGTTGTATGTGAGTTGAAAATTTTTTTGCTGAGCTCTTTATTAGTATAAAAAAAACCAAGAGTGGATGTTGTGTGCAAGTAAAAATAATTGAAGCTGTTGAGATGAACAGTTTGTTAGTGTAAATAAAATCAAGATTGGACGTTGTATACAAGTGAAAGTAAAAAATTGGTGCTGAAGAGAAATACTATTTGGTCAGTATAAAATCACTCCCATAAAAAAATAAAAAAATGAGTGGATGTTGTAACTTAAAAAAATATAAGCTGTTAAGATGAACTGTTTGTTAGTATAATAAAGCCCAAAGCTAATGATGATATGCGAGTGAAAATGAAGCAAAATTTAAGGTGGTTGACATGATCAGTTTGTTTAGTAAAGTAAAGAAGTTATGTGTAAGCTGGGGAAAACAAAAGAAAAAAAGCAATTTAAAGTTATTGAGGTGAACTATTTGTTGGGAGCGCATGCAGTGTACTGAGGCAATGGTCGGTGTGATTATCTAACCTTTCCTAGAATGCTGTGTTCTGACCTAACCAGACCTTAACTTCGTAACCTAACTTATTGCGCAGTATCCAATATGTTAGAAAGTTAAACAGAATTTTAAGTTGTCAAGGTGAACTATTTTGGTAAAAGAAATCAAGAGTGAATGATGAGTGGGATAAAAAAAGAATCTGTGAATATCAACCAGTATTTTGGTAAAAGAAATCAAGAGTGAATGATGAGTGTGAATAAAAAAAAATCTGTTGAGATCAACAGTTTATTGGTAAAAAAAAAAAATTCAAGAGTGGATGTTGTATAGAAGTTAAAAAGAATTTTTAAGCTGGAGATGATCTCCTTGTTGGTATATAAAAAAAACATTGGATGTTGTTTGTTAGTGTAAGAAAATTGAAGCTGTTATGATTAAAGTTTTTGTTTTTTATAAAATAAACACGAGAGTGGATGTTTTTTGCAAGTTATAAAATGTTTTATCTGTTGAGATGAGCTTTTTGACAATATAAAAAACTCAGAGTGGATGTTGTTTGCGAGTGAAAGAAAATTGAAGCCTTATGATGAACTCTTTGTTAGCATAAATAATTCAGGAGTGGATGATTTATGCAAGTTAAAAAATTTTTTTAGCTGAGCTCTTAATTGGTATTATAAAAAAAAAAAACCAAGAGTGGATGTTGTGTACAAGGTAAAATAACTGAAGCTGTTGAGATGAAATTTGGTTATTGTAGATAAACTCAAGAGTGGACATTGCATGCTGGTGAAAATCAAAATCGGTGCTGTTAAGATATATTGTATGTCGTTATAAAAGCACTCATAAAAAATAAGAGGGGATGTTGTTAATAAAAAAAAATATAAGCTGTTAAGATGAACTGTTTGTTAATAGTATAATAAAGCCCAAAGCTGATGATATGAAAGTGAAAATAATAAAGTTTGAGGCATTGACATATGACCTGTTTGTTAGTAGAAAAATTAAAAAGTGGATGTTATATGTGAGTGGAAATTTTTTTTTAAAGTTATAGAGGATGAACTATTTGTTGTGAGTACAGTCACTCATGGATGTCTCCGGGCATAAAACCGAATTCCTACAGCAGAGTTAGGTAGTTGAACATTTTGCCAGTTTCGCACTCCCAGACACCTGTCATCCAGAAAGGGGTGAAATGGAAATCTCTCTCAAACACCCGGACATCCATGAACTTATATTAGTGACTGTACATGCAGAGTAGGGAGACAGGGATATGTGTGAAATATCTAACCTTTCCTAGAATGTCGTATTCTGAACTAAACCTACTTATTTCGCAGTACCCGATATGGCTGGGGAACCTACCACCCACCAAGTAACACTGAATATCTGTTTCCCTACTCTGCACACTGAATATCTGTTTCCCTACTCTGGATTTTGTGCGCGAGAAAAAAAAATTTAAGCTGTTGAGATGAGCAGTTTATCGGCATAAACAAAATCTAGAGTAGATGTTGCATACAAGGGATATTTTAAAAATTCGGTGCTGTTAAGATTAACTGTATTTCAGTATAAAAATTACTATAAAAAATAAGAGTGGATATTGTATGTGGGTATAATAAAACCGAGAACTGATGCTGTATGCGAGGTGAAAAAAAAACATGTTAGCTGGTGATATAAACTGTTAAAAAAGAAGTGGATATTGTATGCGAGTGAAAGAAAAGCTATTTGAGGTTATTGAAATAAACTGTTTGTTGGCATAAAAAAAATAGCAAATGATGTATTCGAGTGAAAAAAAAAGAAAAAAAATCTTTTTGAGGTTATTGAAATGAACTCTTTGTTAGCATACAAAAAATAGCAAATATTGTATTCGGGTAAAGAAAAAAAAATAAGCCCAAGCTATTGAGATGGACTGTTGATTTTTATAAAAAAAATCCAAGACTGGATATTGTATACGAGTGGAAAATATTTGAAGCAGCTGAGATGAAGTCTACTATGTTGGTAAAAAAAAAAAAGTGGAATATAAAATTAGTGCTATTGCTATGAACTGTATTTCGGTATAAAAAATAGCCATAAAAAAGACTGGATGTTGTATGGTAGTGAAATAAATATAAGCTGTCAAGATGAAGTGCTTGCTAGTGTAATAAAACCAAGATCTGGTGTTTTTTGAGAGGTAGGTATAAAAAAGAAGTGGATATTTTATGTTGGAAAAAAAGGCAATTTGAAGTTATTGAGATAAAGTATATATTGGTTAAAAAAGGCAATAGCAAATATTTTATACGAGTGAAAAAAGAAAAGTTGAAGCTGTAATGATTAACAGTTTGTTTTCATAAAAGAAATTCCAATAAGGGATGTTGTATGCGAGTGAAAAATATTTGCAAGTTGAGATGAACTGTTTGTTAATATAAAAAAAAAGAGTAGGTGTTGTATAGAGTAAAAAAAAAAGTAATGGAGATTTGGAGATGAACTGTTCGTTGGTATAAAAGGAGATGAGTTGATGTGTGAGTGAAAAAATGTTAAGTTGTTAAGATGAACTGTTTGCCTATGTAGAGAAAAAAAAGCGTGGATTTTGTATGCAATTTCAAAAACATTTAAGCTGTTGAGATGAACTCTCTTGGTATATTAAAACTAAGTGTAGATGTTTTGACAGTGAAAAACAAGATTTGAAGTTGTTGAGATGAACGTTTAGTTGGTGTAAAAATAAAAAAAAAATAAAAAAAAAAATGGCTCCTGTTGTGAAGTTAAACCGAATTTTAAGGTGTTGAGATTAACTCTTTGTTGGTAAAAAATGAAGATGGATGTTTTATGGAAGTTAGAAAGAATTTTAAACTGATAAGATGATCTCGTCTCCAATTTAGTATAAAAAAAACCAAAGAGTTGGGAATGTTGTAAGATGAGTGCTTTGATGGCAAAATAAAACTAAGAGTGGATGTTGTGTGCGAGTTAGGAAAAAAAAACGAACCTGTTGAGGTGAAGTTTGTTGGTATGAACAAAATCAAGAGTGGATGTTTAATGCAAGGGGAATTAAAATATTGGTGCTGTTCAGATTAAATATATGTCGGTATAAAAATAACTACAAAAATGAGTGGATGTTGTATGAGTGAAAAGAATATAACCTGCTGAGATTAACGTTTTGTTGGTATATCAAAACCAAGAGCTGGTGTTGTATGCGAGGTGAAATAAAAGATCTTAATCTGTTGGCGTGAACTGTTCGTTAGTATAAAAAAGAAATGGAAATTGTATGCGAGTGGAAAAAAAATGTAATTTTAAAATTATTGAGATGATTTTTTATATAAAAAACAGTAGCAAATGCTGTATAAAAGTAAAAAAAATATGAAGCTTTTGAGATAAACTGTTTGTTGGTATGAAATAATAATAGTGGGTGTTGTATAATTGAATAAAAAATGAATGTTGTAATTGAGTGAAAGGGAATTTTAAACTGTTTAATTGAACTGCTTATTGGTATCGAAAAAAAATCAATAGCAGATGGTATCATGAGTGAAAAAAATATGAAACAGTTGACGTGAACTCATCGTTGGTTTAAATAAACCAAGACTGGATGTTGTTATATGCAAGTGATAATAAAAACTTACAGCTTTTGAGGTGAACCGTTTGTTTGGTTTATAAAAAAAAAAGAAGAGTGGATGTTGTGTACGAGCAAAAACAAATAAAGCTTTAGAGGTGAACTATTTGTTGGTATAAAGAAAGCCAAGAGCGCATGTGGCATGCAAGAAAAAAAAAGTTAAGCTGTTAAGGCGATCTGTTTGTGGTATAAAGAAACCAAAAGTACATAGATGTTTTATGTGAGCGAAAAGATAATTTTGAGCTGTGGAGATTTTTTGATGTTATGTCTGGCATAAATTTTTGAAAAGATGATAAATATTGAGGTGTGTAGAAGAAGAGGTAAAAAGGTTAGTGTATGGTCAAGTCTGGATTAGAGTCTATTAACATGGTTTGGTAATTTGGAGAGAATGGATGATAGTAGGTTGGTGATTGAAGATATAGTTCGAAAGTAATAGGAGTGAGGAGGGGAAAGACCAAGAAAATACAGGGTAGATGTCATGAAACAGGTGATAAAAAGGAAGGGCATTAATACATGAAATGTTCTAGGTTGTAATACAGAAATGAATTGCAAAGCATAAGTAGTGCGCTCAGTGTGTTGAAAATGACCCTTTATAAGCATATGAAGCGGTTAGTATTCTGAAAGTTATTTGGGCTTGGATTTCATCCACGATTTAGAAGTAGAAGTATGATGTAGCAGTGACTGGTGTGTCTTTTTTTCATGTCGATCCAACCTTTAAGTGAAACGGCTAGCAATCTTCATGAATTTAAAGCAACATCATCCTTTAAGACCTTTTGGCTCTATTCCACCAGGGTGTGGTATAAAGGACGTGTATACACTTAATGTGTATATGTGTGTATATACTATATGTGAATGGTAAAAATGTTCTGTTACAACAGAATTCCATCTAATAAAAGGAGCCCATAAAAGGCCAAAATATAGAAATAAAGTACTATATTTCAAAGACTGCTGTCTCTCTCTTCAGTTAGGTATTGAATGAGAAAAGTTACAGAAAAGACAGTATTTATACCAAGAGAGCAATCCACAGTTGAGCCATTTTATGTCACTCCCACCGATAATTCCTCTTTAATCCTCTTAAGAGTTGGTTGAAGGAAGATTTTATTTATGACATCTGAATCACAGGTGCCCTTTGAGATGTTCATTACCCGTCTTTGTTTAATCAAGGCCGACTCCATCATTGACTTTTCTATTGACAGTTGCTGCTATAAATTATATGTGACAAGATCCAGTTTATTCTGTGATTATGATTATTTATTTGGTTGAAAATAGCTAAGTTCTGTTGTCCATACCTAACTGACTGTTTATGTTGTATTAATCTCTTGGGAAGTGGCTTTCCTGTAAAACCGATGTAAGATTGGTCACAGTCGAGGCATGGGTTTTTGTATACTCCTGAGTCTCTGTGGATTGTCTTTTGTTGGATGTTAATCAGGGATTTGGCTAAGGTATTTGGGTAGGTAAAGGCAAAAGGGTTAGATTTTCCGAGAGTCTGGGTCACCGTCTTAGTCCTGTCCAGGGGTGGAATTTTTATTTTATTGTTGGGTGTCTCTCTGGTCTTCTCTAGATGGGGCCGTTAGAAAATTATGTTTGCTTTATGAATCGCTTTCTCAATTATATGGTCAGGATACCTTAAAGATGAAAGCTGCTTACGAAGTAGTTCAAATTCCTTTTCCAGGAAATCTGGGGAACAAATTCATAAGGCTCTTAAGATTAGGTTGCTGGCTACGCCTATCTTGATAGGAAATTATGAAAGTGAGAACATTGGTTTTCTGTATATGATAAATTTGTATTCTGTCTCTAATTATTAAAACATCAAGAAAAGGAATTTTGTAGTCTGTTTCCCATTCTTAACTGTGGATGGATCTCTTGGTATAAATACTGCCTTTTTTGTAACTTCTCATTCATTACCTACCTGAAGAGAGAAACTGCAGTCTATGAAATATAGTACTTTTTTTCTATATTTCGGTGTTGTATGGGCTTTTTATGATTCTGCAGTTATGTGCTCAACAAAATGAATGAATTTGACATAAGCCTTACCTGTAGCAGAAATCATATACCAAAATTAGGGCTGAAGGCCTACTTCAAATTGGGTAATATTTTGGGTAATAACTTAGTCAATTGTATTTACACTAATATTCATATCAGAAAAGATTATACTAATTGAGTTAAAAGAGGGTACGTAAGGACCCCGTAACAAGATTACAAGTGCAATAAAAGATCTTGAAGTAGATGAATGGAGGTCTGAATCTTTGGACACATGGAATGACAAAATATGCGGAGAAAAGGGTTCCCACCAGAGCACATATGAAGTGAAAAGCCAGATTCTACAGTCGCTCTACCACAATCTGTAACATAAACAATGAGAGTGAACAGAATGCAATCGACACATGGCCATATTAGGGGGGCCCTGTACAGAAGGTGCTTGGTGCCTCGATCTCACAAATGACATGAAACACGACACTTATGATTGATTTAAACCTCTGGCTGAAGGCCCAAAACAATTAATGGATATTATATTAACACAGACCTCACTATAGAAACAGAAAAGTAAATTAAAAGATATGAGACGTCTGACTGCTGCTAACTCGGAGTTGCACGTTACTTGTCTGCAGGAGATTCTAGATGTCTTCCTCAGGGAGGTGCTGGTTTAGGGAACAACAAAGTTCATGTGGGCTATTAACAACCACCTTCTCAAAGGGGTAGGTCAGAGGGAGCTCTTTTAACACCTCAGTGAAAGTTCTCCCACATCTTGGTAGAAGGCACTGCCTCCTTTCTTCACCCATCCAACATGTGACCAGTTCCCCATGTGGTGACCTTCTGGATAGAGGAGGTCAAAATTCTTCTTAATCTGTTAAGTGTCCTCCACGTAATAATATGTTTACTGCGATCTACTCGGTAGCGCCTTCAACGGGTATTACGTTCAAGACTTTAACTGTGCTTGTCAAGCCGTCAGTCCCGTAATAATACGTTTACTCGTATAGAAAGTGTAGGAACATCATTAAATTGACTTTTGCTTCTTTCACAATGAATGTCCCAAAGAGGAGGTGTATTTCTTCAGGTGAGATCAATCAAATACTAGATGAGGAGTCTAATATTGATATCCTATTTGATGATGAGAGCTCTAGTTCTGAATCCTCCAGTGATGAGGATATTGAGGGTACAAACTTTTTTACCAATAGCGGGAGTAAAGATGACTTTTCATTGCCGAGTGACTGGACTCTGAGAGGGAAAGAGAGAGAGATCCCTTTTCTTTTGTTGCTGATCCCAGCGTGAAATTTACAGTTGAGGATAAAGAGAACCCATTAGAACATTTTGAGAAATACTTTGATGATGAAATCATTGATTACCTCGTGAAAGAAACAAACAGATTTGCAAATCAGTTTCTAGATGAGAATGTAGAACATTTGTCTCCACAATCACGAGTACATAGATGGTTTGACATAGTGAAGTATGATTGTGTGTAGCCCCTTGCTTTAGAGATTGACATACGAAAAAATAATAGTGCATTTATGTATGATATTATGTAGTCTTTTGAAATAAAATAATAGTAGTATTAATTGTTTTTTTATTCCAACACTTAATAAATTCCTACACTTAATTACAGTATAAATTATAAGCAAAAAAATCAATATTAGCTTTGAAAAACTATCATCAGTGCTATGATCGCTAATTACAAAAAAAGTGTGACGGTACGTTAGAAAGCGAGCTCAACCATGTTGACACTTAAAGGTTGAGTGTGGCATTGTGCCATGGGCGCTAGTGTGGAGAGAGACTATCGACTCTCTTAGCGTTCTTGGAGCCTTGATGCCACTTACCTCTCTTCTTTGGACCTCTCCAAGGTTGGATTGATATCACCATAGGGGGGCTTGGTGGACCTTAGTCGAAGGGATATGCCTGAGTGGCAGCTGCTCTGGCTGCTGTGACAACAGGAACAGTGGCATTCTTCCTGCCCTGGTCCTAACATTACTGACCTCAGTTCCTTGAGTTCTTCGTCCAAGCTTGATTTGGCCGAGTCCTTACTCAGGGACTGGTTAGCTAAGGACAGGGAGGAAGGGGAGGAGGTTAAAGTTGGCATTGTCGACTCACAAGTAGGGGTGACCTACTCAGGCACTGGTTGTGTGGCTGCACCTTTGGGTGAGCTTCTGCTGTGGCCATGAGGGTCCAGGATAATTCCTACTAGAATTGGTTTGCCCTCTCTCATTGGCACTAGTAGCAGGGTCAAACTGGGAGGTGAGAGGTGGCCTGGACTAGGATCTCTGGGAAGGAGACTCGAGTCTTTCCTTGGCACTGGGACTAATGCAGTGGCAGGCACAGAGAGAGGATCAGAAATTGGCTCAACGTCCATGATAGGTGGAGCATGGGATTGTCCAAGTCCTTCAAGTGGCACTGGCAGTGATTTAGAGGTAGGGCAACGAGGACCGTGGGAGGTTGTTGGAGCTATGGAAGGGCATGGGCCATTGGATTATCAAAATGTAGGAGACAAAATCTTATCCCACCAGGATATCATACCCTCCAGGAATATATGCTGCTACCACCTGATTACATATTTTAGATCAGTGAGGTCTTGTATCCCTCAACCGGATGGTAGAAAGAATCATTTTGATGTGGTTGAGGCTCTCAGTCTTGACAAGCTGCTGCTGATCAATCCCAGAGCCATAGGGAATTCTATCTTCTCGTATTATAGACATTTGCACACCAGAGACATCAAATGCTTTGACCTGGTGAGCGGGATAGAGCCACCTCAGTGAGGTGCCACAGATATAGGGCCCCGAGCTGGGGAGTCTAAGGATAAAGGATCTGTCATGGCCATGGCAGTGGCAGTTTTACTGGGGCATCTAGCCCATGAATAGGTGTGCCCATGTACCCTTCATGTAGTGCAATAACTGTGGCTGAAATCATGCTTTGGATTGTTCTGGATTTGATAACCTACTACCTGTTCTATGGCTTATGGGGAATCACTCAAAAACATGTAAAACATATATTGACAGCAAGGATTTTTCTATCTTGGGCCAACTGCGGAACAACAACAACCTGACAATTTTAGAATCTATCATTATTAAAAAGACTGTACCGTCGTTAAATACCCAAACGTCCTCTGTAAAATTGTTCATAGCCTAGTTTGGGCAGCTGGTCTGCCTCACTGTATTTTTACCTATATTATGTCAGTTTTACTCTTTCTTTTGTATAGGTAGGTGTTTCTGGAATTTTAGTGAAGTCCTGTACTTTTAATATGTCTGACTTTGGAGGTGCTGTTCAATTTTAACTTTTAACTTTTAACTTTTACCTTTTACCTTTTAACTTTTTACTTTTTACTGTATTGAGAGCTGTTGCCATGACATTTTTAATATAAATTAAATTAGATCAATTATTAATGTTCGTAAACTTATATATATTTTTAGCCTTGAAAATGCGACCTGGAATTCGTCGCGAAACGTCGGCATTAATAAACTGTTGAAAGATGAGGATACCTTTCCCTACTACTTCCTTCGGAATATATCTTCTTTGAGCTCCAGCTCCGGCCCTTATGTGTGTATATCTATATATATATATATATATATATATATATATATATATATATAATATATATATATTGTGTGTGCATTAACATTTAATGTGTGGAATTTGAGTCTGTCTCAAATTCAGCGATGGAAGATATCTCTTTATCTGTTTTGGTCGAATCTGCATTAATTATTTTAGGGTAATTCCTTCTGGTCTGTCCCCTCTTTAATCTTGGATGTTACTCATCCTTTCATATGAATGAGACTTCAACATTTGCAGTTGTCCAGTACTAAGTATATCTGGAAATAAGTTTTTGGTACTGCGTGGAAAAAGCAACCTTCGTTTGGATAGTATTTTAAGAACAGTTATTTTGTTTCGCCAGATGGCTTAGATCATTAGTCATTCAGTATCAAGAAGTCTTTAATCGGTTCATCACATGCGCAAATGGTGCTTCGAAAGTCAGCTAATATAAGACGACAGGTTCATCAGTCACACAAATGGTGGATAGTCATCGTCTGTGCTCATGTCTCGGTAATGAGTGTTTATGATCATCTCTTTAATTAGATCGAAATTGGGTTTGTTTAAGCTGCATCATCACTTGTTTTGCCGAGTTGAATAAAGGCATTTCACTTGTTGTTATCGTTGTTGGTTTGTATTAGTTGGGTAGGTTTCTTATTGATTTTCTGTTTTTGTTTTATTGATGCCCTGTTTTTCGAATAAACAAAGAACTGGGAACTAGTAATGCGAGTGTTTGCGGGAACATTCCCATTGACCAAACGGGATTTTTGAGGTATATCCTGTGTATGGGAGTTTTGCAGCTGCACATAGCGGCTGAATAATGTAACAATGTGTAATCAGTTACAGCTGACTTTCTCGAATGCTGATAAGCGTGACTTGCAAAATAACGACGTCACTTACCTTGGGAGAACACCGATTCATATCCCTGTGCAGCTTGCATTCAGGACTCGTTATTCTTTAATCAGTCACTTTTATGCATCGTTTCAAGTTCCTTGCAGTGGCTTGTTTATTATATTTTTTGTTTGATTTTTTTATGTGAGGGGGATATTTTATATATAGAATATATATATATATATATATATATATATATATATATATATATATATATATATATAACGAACATCACATACAAACTACAAATTAAAAATTACGAAAAAACTAAAACAAAACGCAAAACATACAAAAAAACGAAATAGCAATAAAAATAATATGAAAGGTAAACAAACTACACTCAAAAATAAAATGGCTAACGACCCAACTTGTTCGCAGTGTGGTCTGCGATACGTGGGATCCAGTTCCCGCTGGCTTAGACACAGAATCTTGGAACACAGAGGTCTTTCCGTTAGAACTAGGTTTCCTCTTTCTAAACCTCCTTTTTCTGCCATAAGGGAACACAGTTTAGCACAGGACCATCCTTTCACTCACCTAGATTTTAGAGTACTGTCTTTTTGATCAATAGACTGGATCTTTTAATTTCAGAGTCGCTGTTTATTAAGAAAATGAAACCGGAATTGAACAACAACTCGTCCGGTATTCAACTAGCTATTCATATAGTTTCATAGTAGGTACACCAAAGTGGGGTCGTTAGCCCATTTTATTTTTTTTTGAGTGTAGTTTGTTACCTTTCATATTATTTTTATTGCTATTTCTGTTTTTTGTATGTTTTTGCGTTTTGTTTTAGTTTTTCGTAATTTTAATTGTAGTTTGTATGTGATGTTCGTTTTATTTTTTTACTGAAGCAAGACAATTAATTTCAATATATATATATTATATATATATATATATATATATAATTTATATACTTAGGAAATGTGTATAGGTGATGCAGCCCTCCTTTACGTTTGCCTAGGTCCTTAGTTTGCTCCCGACCTACGACGCAGCTATAAATAGGTACTAGCAATCTGTTTGGGCGGGTGAATAATCTCATCCCTGAAAGCCTTGCTGAGAAACGGAAATGTTGCACCCTTCCTGCATTACTTTCTCCTGTGGGAAAATAGACGAAGGCAGACGAATAAAGATTATAATATGTATATATATGTATATATGTATATATATTATATATATATATATATATATATATAGTGTATATATTAAGTACATATGTTTTATGTATATATGCACATATATATATATGCACATGTGCATAAACACACGTTTTATCATAATATGCCATCTGCGTTTAAAGAGAGGTATCCTTCCAGGGCTTGGCAGGTCATTTGGAGGTGTGGCTTCCACACCCACAAGCCATCCCGGAACGCACTCCACCACGGAAGACTGACTGACTGGACTACTCTA
>NC_061091.1:51341009-51378509 GCF_015104395.2 Macrobrachium nipponense
TAGAGTAGTCCAGTCAGTCAGTCCTCCGTGGTGAGTCGCGTTCGGGATGGCTGGGGTGTGAGCCAACACCTCCAAATGACCTGCCAAGCCCTGGAAGGATACCCTCTCTTTAAAGCAGATGGCATATTATGATAAAACGTGTGTTTATGCACATGCATGTAATATATATATGTGCATATATACATAAACATATGTACTTAATATATATTTACATATATATATAATATATATATATATATATATATATATATATATATATATATATATATACATATATCATATATATATATTTATAATCTTTATTCGTCTGCCTTCGTCTATTTTCCCACAGGAGAAAGTAATGCAGGAAGGGTGCAACATTTCCGTTTCTCAGCAAGGCTTCAGGGATGAGATTATTCAGCCCAAACAGATGCTAGTACCTATTTATAGCTGCGTCGTAGGTCGGGAGCAAACTAAGGACCTAGCAAACGTAAAGGAGGGCTGCATCACCTATCCACATTTCCTAAGTATATATATATATATATATATATATATATATATATATATATATAATATATATATATATGTATATATATATATATATATATATATATATATATATATATATATATATAATATATAATATAATATCCCCCTCACATATCATATAATAAACAAGCCACTGCAAGGAACTTGAAACGATGCATAAAAGTGACTGATTAAAGAATAACGAGTCCTGAATGCAAGCTGCACAGGGATATGAATCGGTGTTCTCCCAAGGTAAGTGACGTCGTTATTTTGCAAGTCACGCTTATCAGCATTCGAGAAAGTCAGCTGTAACTGATTACACATTGTTACATTATTCAGCCGCTATGTGCAGCTGCAAAACTCCCATACACAGGATATACCTCAAAAATCCCGTTTGGTCAATGGGAATGTTCCCGCAAACACTCGCATTACTAGTTCCCAGTTCTTTGTTTATTCGAAAAACAGGGCATCAATAAAACAAAAACAGAAAATCAATAAGAAACCTACCCAACCAATACAAACCAACAACGATAACAACAAGTGAAATGCCTTTATTCAACTCGGCAAAACAAGTGATGATGCAGCTTAAACAAACCCAATTTCGATCTAATTAAAGAGATGATCATAAACACTCATTACCGAGACATGAGCACAGACGATGACTATCCACCATTTGTGTGCTGATATGAACCTGTCGTCCTTATATTAGCTGGACTTTCGAAGCACCATTTTGCGCATGTGATGAACCGATTAAAGACTTCTTGATACTGAATGACTAATGATCTAAGCCATCTGGCGAAACAAAATAACTGTTCTTAAAATACTATCCAAACGAAGGTTGCTTTTTCCACGCAGTACCAAAAACTTATTTCCAGATATACTTAGTACTGGACAACTGCAAATGTTGAAGTCTCATTCATATGAAAGGATGAGTAACATCCAAGATGAAAGAGGGGACAGACCAGAAGGAATTACCCTAAAATAATTAATGCAGATTCGACCAAAAAACAGATAAAGAGATATCTTCCATCGCTGAATTTGAGACAGACTCAAATTCCACACATTAAATGTTAATGCACACACAATATATATATAATATATATATATATAATCTATATATATATATATATATATATATATATATTATATATACACATAAGGGCCGGAGCTGGAGCTCAAAGAAGATATATTCCGAAGGAAGTAGTAGGAAAAGGGCATCCTCATCATCTTTCAACAGTTTATTAATGCCGACGTTTCGCGACGAATTCCAGGTCGCATTTTCAAGGCTAAAAATATATATAAGTTTACGAACATTAATAATTGATCTAATTTAATTTATATTAAAAATGTCATGGCAACAGCTCTCAACTACAGTAAAAAGTAAAAAGTTAAAAGGTAAAAGAAAATTAAAAGTTAAAAGAAGTTAAAAGTTAAAGTTAAAATTGAACAGCACCTCCAAAGTCAGACATATTAAAAGTACAGGACTTCACTAAAATTCCAGAAACACCGTACCTATACCAAAAGAAAGAGTAAAACTGACATAATATTAGGTAAACAATACAGTGAGGCAGACCAGCTGCCCAAACTAGGCTATGAACAATTTTACAGAGGACGTTTGGGTATTTAACGACGGTACAGTCTTTTTAATAATGATAGATTCTAAAATTGTCAGGTTGTTGTTGTTCCGCAGTTGGCCCAAGATAGAAAAATCCTTGCTGTCAATATATGTTTTACATGTTTTTGAGTGATTCCGCATAAGCCATAGAACAGGTAGTAGGTTATCAAATCCAGAACAATCCAATATACGGAATCACTCAAAACATGTAAAACATATATTGACAGCAAGGATTTTTCTATCTTGGGCCAACTGCGGAACAACAACAACCTGACAATTTTAGAATCTATCATTATTAAAAAGACTGTACCGTCGTTAAATACCCAAACGTCCTCTGTAAAATTGTTCATAGCCTAGTTTGGGCAGCTGGTCTGCCTCACTGTATTTTTAGCCTATATTATGTCAGTTTTACTCTTTCTTTTGTATAGGTAGGTGTTTCTGGAATTTTAGTGAAGTCCTGTACTTTTGTAATGTCTGACTTTGGTTGAGGTGCTGTTCAATTTTAACTTTTAACTTTTAACTTTTAACTTTTAACTTTTACCTTTTACCTTTAACTTTTTTTTTTTACTGTATTGAGAGCTGTTGCCATGACATTTGAATATAAATTAAATTAGATCAATTATTAATGTTCGTAAACTTTCTATATTTTTATTTTTTAGCCTTGAAAATGCGACCTGGAATTCGTCGCGAAACGTCGGCATTAATAAACTGTTGAAAGATGAGGATGCCTTTCCCTACTACTTCCTTCGGAATATATATATATATATATATATATATATATATATATATATATATATATATAGATACACACAGAGGCAATTGGTCTGACCAATATACTATTCGCTACATAAACGTTATTACAACTTCAACACGATTAATATAAAACGTTCAAATGAATATATGTAATAAGGAGCCCATAAAAATGCCGGAAGGTAGAAAAAAGTTTATCCTATATGTTGTAATAAGTAGATCCGACAAATTCGGCAAAATAGTGATCACAGACAAAAACTTACCTCGACAAAATCAACCAACTACTTAGTGACACAAACACTTATGACAGACTGACGAAAAATCCTCTTTAAAACGACCCCACAGAATTTTTTTTTTTTTAGAAAACGAAGATTAATTGGCAAAGACAGAAAGAGCATTGAATTACTGGAGAAATTTAGTCATTTACCCAAAACTACATTAATTTTATGGCCTTTCCAAAACTCACAAAGGTAATCTTCCATTCAGACCCATTGTCTCATGTCCCAGAGCTTTCAATGATAAAATTTCTAAGTGGTTAACCAGCCTTCTTTCCCCAATCTTAGTCACATTTTCTCCCAGTCACATTAATCATTCTGAAGAGTTCTGTCACAAATTCAAAGAAGCACATATACCACTTCACAGCATAAAACTTTTAGGCTTATATGTAGATCTTCTATTCACAAAGTGCCAGTACAGGACGTTCTACAGTTTATGAAAGAGAAATTAGCCGCCCATTTAGATCATTTCCCCCTAGACATAGACAAAATAACATCTTTTCATTCGGGGAGTCATTCTATAAACAAAAATTCTGGCGCAGAATGGGCAGCCCTTTAAGTCCTGTTTTAGCCAACCTGTATAGGTTGGAATATTTTGAATAATAAATGCAATAAAACCTAAAGACATGCTGTGGATGATATATGTAGATGATATCTAAATATTTTGGGATGACAGGCGAGTCAATTTCAACAAATTTCTTTCAAAATTAAATGCATTTAGTGCGCAGAATCAAATTCAAAGTTCAGTGGGAAACAGACAACAAAATTCCTTCTTTCTAATTAGAGACACGACAGAATACAAATTTACCCTATACAAATAAACTAAAATTTTCACTTTCATACATTCACTACATTACTTATCATGACTTTTCTATCAAGACTGCTGTAGCCAGCAATTTATTCTTAAGAGCTTTACGGATTTGCTCCCTGGATTTTCTGGCTAAGGAAATTTAACCAATCCATAAGCACCTGTCATCTTTAAAATACCCTGGCCATATAAATGAGAAAGCGATCCATAAAGCTAACGTAATCTTCTACCGTGCCCCTGAAAACAAGAATAAAGAGACACCCAATAATAAAATCAAAATCCCACACCTGGACATGATTAAGACATTGACACAGACATTTGGAAACTCTAACCCTTTTGCTTTTACCTATCCAATTACATTAGCAAAATTTCTGACTAATGTTCAACAAAAACGAGTCCCCAAAGACACAGTAGTATAGGAAATCCTTTGCCTCGACTGTGAATAATCCTACATCGGTTTTACTAGTGAATCACTCCCCCAGAGAATAATACAACACAAATGGTCAGTTAGATATGGCCATCAGAGCTCAGCTATTTTTAACCACACAAATAACCAGAATCACAGAATAAACAGTAATTTGCGACATATAATATATAACAACAATTGCTGGTTCAAGAGCGAGAGGGTAGAATCAGCGTTGATTAAACAAAGAAATTCGAAGGTCCTCTCAAAAGGAGCTTGGGACTGATATTAAGAGATCAAATCTTCCTCCAACCAGCAATTAAGAAGATTAAGCAGCTGTTAACTGGAGTGATGTAATGGCCGAACTCTGGAACTCTTGGTATAAATACCGCTTTCCAGTAATTCTCACTTCATGCATATACTTGTCTGTAGAGGGAGACAGTTGTTCTCTGAAATATATTAACTTTTAACCTTTTGGCTTTTTTATGGGCTCATTTTTTCTAGATAGAATTCTGTTTTAACAAATATTTCAGTTTTTATATAATATATATATATATATATATATATATATATATATAATTATATATATAACAGAAATATTGTTAAAACACGATATATATATATATATATATATATATATATATATATATATATATATATATATAATATATTCTTGGAAATCCTAAATGTAAATCCTGAGATATTTTGCATTTTTTATGTTTGCAAGAGGTAACTACTGTGCTGGCCTTGTCTGTCCATCCGACCTCAGATCTTGAAAACTACTGAGGATAGAGGGCTGCAAATTGTTATGTCGATCATCCACCCTCCAATCATCAAACTTACCAAATTGCAGCCTATAGCCTCAGTAGTTTTTATCTTATTTAAGGTTAAAGTTAGCATTAATCGTACTTCTGGCAGCACTATATGTAGGTACCAACAACATAGGACACCACCAGACCATGGCTGAGCTTCATGTACCGTGGCTAACAGTTTAATGGGCCATGGCTGAGGCCAACACCGGACAGAAAACTCGATTGCGCCAATAAATTCAGCACATTTTTTACTTGTTTCAAATATCTCTGACGTCCAAATCTAATATCTCCATTAGCTTGAGTAGATGAATATATGAATTATTCATGCTGAAATAACACGAAATGACGAAAATCACTGTCCTCTACTTAGACGTCTCGTAAGGAATCTCTGGGACTTGTACTAGCTGGTAAATTCTGCTTTCTGTATAAAATTTCCTACATGTACATGTGATCGTTTTGCCGTCATGTATATTGTCCTTCACGGACTCTTGCCTTGGAAGTTTAGACATTGCACCTGGTTCCATACGAATGCGTGCACCGGATGAATAATAAACAATCATAATAACAATAACCGGTAAACTAGTGATAGCGTCACACTGAGGAGTTTTATCGGATCCTTGTCTTCAGAAGAATTCAGGTACGGTTCGGCAATACTGTTACTCTTACCTTCAAATTATATATATATATATATATATATATTATATATATATATATATATATATATATATATATATATATATATACAAACACACACGTACACATACTCTACATCTTCTGATGGATGAGTTGCCGTAGCCTTAACAACACTACTCTGACCTTCCCTCAACTACCTTGAGTTTCGTATTCTGTCTTCGAAATTAGTTAAAAGATTTTTTCAAGGTCAAAGTTCAAAGTGGACTAAAATTCCATTCAGCAACAATATACGATACGTGTGCATTTCTACCTATGATTACAAATTAATTGATGTAGAATATCTTCCAGCTGTCACTTTCGATATTTCCGCATATAGATACAATGCCAAGAGGAAACGGTACGCCACTATTTATGATGAAAAAAAAAAGGAGGCCTGGTTTAATTAATTACGATTTTTTTTTTCTGGATCACATGCCATACTGATTAGGGTGCTGTTAATATTAAGTATATATAACAAATGTCACTGCATAATAAAGAAAATAGTTCTATTTGCTTGAAATCGTTTTGCAGACTAATACATGTTAAACTAATTGTATAACACCCACATATACTGTATATGTATGTATATATATAATAATATATATATAGTATATATATATATATATATATATATATATATATATATATTAATATATATATATATATAAAAAATAAAAGAGTAAAAGGCACAATAATATATGAGACTATTTTTCAAAATACAAAAAAGGTTAAAAAAACAAGAAACAAAAATCAGGGAGCTTTCGACCGTTTGCACAACGGTCCTCTTGTCCGAAGAGATGGCATGGAAGGGGATCCTTCCCGCAAGAACCAATCAATCAATCAATCAAAAAATATATATACTATAACTATATATGTATATATATATATATATATATATATATATATATATATATATATATGTGTGTGTGTGTGTGTGTGTGTGTGTGTGTGTGTGTGTGTGTGTGTGATCAAAAGGACCCTACTAACTAAAAAGAGAGAATTCCTCCTAACTTGGTAACGTGACCAACCTTCAATGTTCCCATTTTCTTTCCCCTCTGCATAGCTGAAATCAATCATTAGATCTTAAGCTAATTCAAACTCTTGAGATACGAAAAAATAGTCTATTTTCCCCAAAATAGCTAACATGAAAATGAAATAAAATTAATCTGAAATCCCAAACCATGTGATACCATTACTGTGCTACATAATCATATTGAACAGGATTATCACTACTTATTCTCACTATCAAATAACCCTCATCAGTCTTCCTAAAATACATGTCTAGAGAATTCATTTTAGATAGTGACAATCCGAATCCATCTGCAAAAGAAATCACAATTATCAAAAATGGTAATATTAAAGTTCATCAATAATGTTAAGTGTCGCACTGCACTTCCCCTCTTTCAGCATCTGATAAATGTCACTGTTCAAAGTTTCAATGTCTTTTTCTCTTTCACTTTACCTTATCTGATAGATCTCCAAGCGCCTTGTACCAGCCTTGTTTCACACTGAACGTCTGTCGTATAATTGCCCCATTAATTACCACACTAGATTTCTTATTCCATTCATTTGCTCTAACAGACATACACACTTACGCATGCTAATGGATCTGCGAATGCAAGCACACAAGTCTATTCTGATGTACGTGCACTTTCCCATTGCTCATGTACACGTTCTGTTTAGCACACTGACATCACTAACCAGGTCATTTGCATGCCTGCAATCTCATCAATGCGATCGGAAATGCTATGTTTTTGTCTCGTTTGAACGTCCTGAGGAATTCATTATTTATAACTTCTATGGCACTCCAAACGCTCAAGGCTGTACAGTTTTCACATCAAACTGCCTGTCACTCATTATCGACCTAATTTTTTTGTGCCCATTATATATATTATATATAATACATATATATATATATATATATATATATATATATATATATTATATATATATATATATTGTGATAAGGGTCCCCTTCCAAGCCATCTCAGCTTCAGCTCACAATTCATATTCTAATTTACCTTTCATAATAAAATACAGGCGATTCATGTCTCTTTCTCTCCCCACTTCCTCCAAGGAAATTATCCTATAACATCCTCTGTTTGCCCGACTGCTGGTTTATCTGGTTGCAGGTGCTGCATAGGAGAGAATGTCTGAGAAAGGATTAGCTGTACCTCCATATTGAACTCACAGCAAGGCCACCACATGGGGAACTGGTCACGTGTTAGATGGGTGAAGAAAGGAGGCAGTGCCTTCTACGAGGATGTGGGGGAACGTTCACTGGTGTTAAAAGGACCTGATGCTAGACAGATGACCCTAGATCCTTTAGAGAGCTCAAACCCACTCCTTGCTCCCTCTGACCTACCCCTTGAGAAGGTGGCTATTGATAGCCCACATGAACTTTGTTGTGCCCTAGAGTGTCCAAGCCCAACCAGCACCTCCTTGAGGAAGACACCTAGAATCTCCTGCAGACAGGCAATGTGCAACTCCAGGTTAACAGCAGTCAGACATCTCATATCTTCGCCTTATCTCCTTTTCCATTTCTAGAGTGAGGCCTGTGTTAATATAATATCCAGGCATTGTTTTGGGCCTTCAGTCAGAGTTTTAAATCAGTAATAAGCATCATGTTTCATGTCATTTGTGAGATTGAGGCACTACATACCTTCAGTATAGCGGTCCCTTGATCCAGCCACGTCGATTGCTATCTGTTCACTCTCATCATTTACATTGCAGGCTGAGGTAGCATGACTGTGGAATCTGGCTTTCCACTTCATATGTGCTCCAGTGGGAACCCTTTTCCCCCTTATTTCACCACTCCACGTATCTGAAAATTCGGATCTACAAAGGCATTGCTAAAATAATAGTCGGAATAACATGTAAGTTCAGCAATTTTGATTACTTAAACATCATATTACATTCAGAGGTGACCGGTCATGTGAGAGAAATTCCATCTTTGTTGTTGGGCAATGCAGAGCCCACCCAGTCAGTCATTTATTCAGAAAGGGAAACTCCTGTACTACACAGCACTAACCAAACAACATAGTACGAGCAGGTGTCCAAATAAACACAGCCATGTGCCCTGTCATCTGGATACTGCTCGAGTTGCTGACAAGTGAATTACCCCTTACATAAACTCGCTCACCTTAGATAGGAGTAGGAAGAGATTGTGTTAGTTTCATAAAATTAAGTCCATCATTTCCAACGGGGAAGAAATCTTAAGTAGGCAGAGTCCATGCATGCGTGCAAAATACACAAACAAGCACTGACATTTTTTTCTTCTCTCTCTCTTTTGCAAGGAGAATATTATTATTGGGGTCTGTGTCCTCGAAACCAAGCGCTTCCATCCCAATATCATTATTTATTATTCATACACCATTTCTGTTTACATGAGGAAAGTATTTCCTATTCTACCATTATCATTATTTTTTATTATCTATGCCCCATTACTGTGTATTCAGAGAGAGCTTTTCCTTAATTTACCAGTGTCATTATTTCATTTTGCACTGTTAGTTAAAGGGTTCTAAGCATTATTCCTTTCACGGTTCCTTGCTATTATTTCCTAAAATTTTATACCGTTGCAGTTTCATACTGCAAAACCTACAAGGTCTCCATACCTTTCATTTCACGTTTTTGTGGTTCCAAATTCCAAGTCCTTGTGACTACTAATTCTATGTCCTAGTGACTGTTAATGCCATGGCTTAGCACCTGCAATTTCCAGCTTTTGTGACTGCAATTCTTAAAAGCTTTTTGTCTGCCAATGCCAAGGCTTAGTGCCTGCTATTTCAAGGCTTAGTGCTTGTTCATTCCAAGGCCTCAACTGCCTGCTGATGCCAAGGCTTAGTGCCAGCATTTCCAAGCCTTTTGTGCCTGCAATTTCAAATGCTCATGCCTACCAATGCCAAGGCTTAGTGCCTGTAATTTCCAGGGTTTTTGTGCCTGCAATTCTAAAGGCTTTGTGCCTGACAATCCCAAGGCTTAGTGCCTGTTAATTCTAAGACCTTCTGCCTGCCAATGCCAAGGCTCAGTGTCTGATAATTCTAAGGGTTAGTAACTGCTAATTTCAAGACTTCTTGGTCTTCATTTCAAGTCCTTGTGTGGCTTTTGCTCAAAGCCTAAGTCCTTGCCAGACTAGAGTAGGAAATTCGGTCATCCCAAAACATGCGCCTTATTCAGACATACTTGCTTCATCAGTCCGTAATGGACCATCCAAGCACTATCAGAGTTCGGAGTTACAGAACTCCTATAAAAATTTAATCTAAGGAATAAATAATATTCCTCTGAAGTCATTCCTTCCAGCACCTTCAGTGCCACCTCCATGGCCCACACATTCTACCCTGACCAGATGGCTACTGCAGCCTTTGACAAGCTTAAGGCTCTCTCTGATTTGGGAAAACAAATGGGACTGAAGGGCTAGGACTTACATAACTGGGTAAACACTGAGGGCCACGGCAAAGGAAGAGAGGGAGAAAAAAAGAGCTGAGGGAGAAATAAAGATTAGTCCAAGAGAAGAGGGGAGAAGCAGAAAGAGCAGAGAAGAAAAAAAAGAGAGAGAAGAGAGGGCGAAAGGGCACATCAATTTGCCATGGCAGCCTAGGGCAGGTGCTCCTTGGCAACCACTCCTCCCCATTTCATGCTCAGCAACGGGGGATCTCTAATTAAGAAGTGAGACAAGTTGAGCCTGAAGCCTGGCTCGACCATGCTGAGCGGGTTTTAGACACCTACAAGACTGCTCCTGGTGAAATAACTCATTTTGGGGAGGCCCTTATAAGGCAATGATGCCAACACATTTAACGCCCTCTCAGCCAGGGATGAAGTGGATATTGCCTTAGTCCCGGAGGCAGTAATAAGAGGTTTTGAAATAACCTCAGACCAATGCAGGCAGAGATGGAGAGGCTTGCCAAACCTAGTCAGAATGGGTGGCCAAGAAAACGCCAGCCCTTCGTAGATGAGTCGATGCCTCAAAGGCCAATTCCACAGATGAAATCCTGGAGCTCTTCCAGTTAGAAGACTTCCTCTCGTAAGCCCCTCCTGATCTTGCCACTCATCTGAAGGATTACACTCCCAAGATCATTATAGAGTGCTGCCAATGGGCAGACACTTATGATACTGGCCATCTGCAACTCAGTTCCTTCAGGAGGATAATTCGCCTTTCAACCACACCCTACTACTACTCCCAGCCAACCCACAGTCCAAGCAATCCACCAAGGAAGTTCGTGTACACATGTTGCAAACCTGGACACTCAATGGAGCAGTGCCACTCCAAGGCGGACCCTCAGCCGCAGGTTCCAGCTGAACCCCACAATGAGCACCCTCAGAATCAGAATGCCAACGGCCATTGGACTCAGAACAATAGACCTATCACCTCCTCTGGGGCAATGCTGAAGCATGATTTCAGCCACAGTTATTGCACTACATGCAGGGTGCATGGGCACACCTATTCATGGGCTAGATGCCCCAGTAAAACTGCCACTGCCATGGCCGTGACAGATCTTTATCCTTAAGACTCCCCAGCTCAGGGCCCTATATCTGTGGCACCTCACTGAGGTGGCTCTATCCCGCTCACCAGGTCAAAGCATTTGATGTCTCTGGTGTGCAAATGCCTATAATACGAGAAGATAGAATTCCCTATGGCTCTGGGATTGATCGGCAGCAGCTTGTCAAGACTGAGAGCCTCAACCACATCAAAATGATTCTTTCTACCATCCAGTTGAGGGATACAAGACCTCACTGATCTAAAATATGTAATCAGGTGGTAGCAGCTTATATTCCTGGAGGGTATGATGTCCTGGTGGGATAAGATTTTAAGTCTCCAACATTTCGACAATCCAATGGCCCATGCACTTCCATAGCTCCAACTACCTCCCACAGTCCTCGTTGCCCTACCTCTAAATCACTGCCAGTGCCACTTGAAGGACTTGGACAATCCCATGCTCCATCTGTCATGGACGTTGAGCCAATTTCTGATCCTCTCTCTGTGCCTGCCACTGCATTAGTCCCACTGCCAGGGAAAGACTCGAGTCTCCTTCCCAGAGATCCTAGTCCAGGCCACCTCTCACCTCCCAGTTTGACCCTGCTACCAGTGCCAATGAGAGAGGGCAAACCAATTCTAGTAGGAATTATCCTGGACCCTCATGGCCACAGCAGAAGCTCACCCAAAGGTGCAGCCACACAACCAGTGCCTGAGTAGGTCACCCCTACTTGTGAGTCGACAATGCCAACTTTAACCTCCTCCCCTTCCTTCCTGTCCTTAGCTAACCAGTCCCTGAGTAAGGACTCAGCCAAATCAAACTTGGACGAAGATCTCAAGGAACTGAGGTCAGTAATGTTAGGACCAGGGAAGAATGCCACTGTTCCTGTTGTCACAGCAGCCAGAGCAGCTGCCACTCAGGCATATCCCTTAGACTAAGGTCCACCAAGCCCCCCTACGGTGTCATCAAACCAACCTCGGAGAGCTCCAAAGAAGAGAGGTAAGTGGCATCAAGGCTCCAAGAGCGCTAAGAGAGTCGATAGTCTCTCTCCACACTAGCGCCCATGGCACTCTTAACCTGTTAAGCGTCCCCCCCCCACCCCCCGGTTAAGCTCGCTGCTGACGTACCGTCACACTTTTTTCGTAATTAGCGATCATAGCACTGATGATAGTTTTTCAAAGTTAATATTGATTTTTATGCTTATAATTTATACTGTAATTAAGTGTAGGAATTTATTAAGTGGTGGAATAATAAAACAATTAATACTACTATTATTTTATTTCAAAAGACTACATAATACAGAATGAAAAATATTATACATAAATGCACTATTATTCTTTCGTATGTCAATCTCTAAAGCAAGGGGCTACACACAATCGTACTTCACAGTGTCAAACCATCTATGTACTCATGATTGTGGAGACAAATGTTCTACATTCTCATCTAGAAACTGATTTGCAAATCTGTTTGTTTCTTTTACGAGGTAATCAATGATTTCATCATCAAAGTATTTCTCAAAATGTTTTAATGGGTTCTCATTATCCTCAACTGTAAATTTCATGCCAGGATCAGCAACAAAAGTAAAGAGATCTCTCTATCTCTCCACTCACTCGGCAATGAAAAGTCATCTTCACTCCCGCTATTGGAAAAAAAGTTTGTACCCTCAATATCCTCATCACTGGAGGATTCAGAACTAGAGCTCTAATCATCAAATAGGATATCAATATTAGACTCCTCATCTAGTATTTGAATGATCTCACCTGAAGAAATACACCTCCTCTTTGGGACATTCATTGTGAAAGAAGCAAAAGTCAATTTGTCTCGATAAACGCCTGAAGCAACTTTCTAGCATAAGCGACCACCAGAAAAGAGTTGCCAGGCTGGAAATAAGTTTCCATTTACAGCTTACGTGTGCTGAGTGTTACCAAATGATGTTCCTACACTTTCTATACAAGTAAACATATTATTACAGGACTGACGGCTTGACAAGCACAGTTAAAGTCTTGAACGTAATATCCCATTGAAGGCGCTACCAAGTAGATCGCGGTAAACATATTATTACGTGGAGGATGCTTAACAGATTAAGAAGAATTTTGACCTCTTCCATCCAGAAGGTCACCACATGGGGAACTGGTAACGTGTTAGATGGGTGAAGAAAGGAGGCAGTGCCTTCTACCAAGATGTGGGAGAACTTTCACTGAGGTGTTAAAAGAGCTCCCTCTGACCTACCCCTGAAGGTGGTTGTTGATAGCCCACATGAACTTTGTTGTTCCCTAAACCAGCACCTCCCTGATGAAGACATCTAGAATCTCCAGCAGACAAGTAACGTACAACTCCGAGTTAGCAGCAGTCAGACGTGTCATATCTTTTAATTTCCTTTTCTGTTTCTAGAGTGAGGTCTGAGTTAATATAATATCCATTAATCATTTTGGGCCTTCAACCAGAGGTTTAAATCAGTCATAAGTGTCGTGTTTCATGTCATTTGTGAGATCGAGGCACCAAGTACCTTCTGTACAGGGCCCCCCTGATATGGCCATGTGTCGATTGCATTCTGTTCACTCTCATTGTTTGTGTTACAGATTGAGGTAGAGCGACTGTAGAATCTGGCTTTTCACTTCATATGTGCTCCGGTGGGAACCCTTTTCTCCCCATATTTTGTCATTCTATGTGTCCGAAGATTCAGACCTCCATTCATCTACTTCAAGTTCTTTTATTGCATTTGTAATCTTGTTACGGGGTCCTTGCGTACCCTCTTTTAACTCAATTAATACAATCTTTTCTGATATGAATATTAGTGTAAATACAATTGACCAAGCTATTACCCAAAATATTACCCAATTTGAAGTAGGCCTTCAGCCCTAATTTTGGTATATGATTTCTGCTACAGGTAAGGCTTATGTCAGATTCATTCATTCATTCATTTTGTTGAGCACATAACTGCAGAATCATAAAGAGCCCATACAACACCGAAATATAGAAAAAAGTACTATATTTCAGAGACTGCGGTCTCTCTCTTCAGGTAGGTAATGAATGAGAAAAGTTACAGAAAAGGCAGTATTTATACCAAGAGATCCATCCACAGTTAAGAATGGGAAACAGATTACAAAATTCCTTTTCTTGATGTTTTAATAATTAGAGACAGAATACAAATTTATCATATACAGAAAACCAACGTTCTCATTTTCATACTTTCCTATCAAGATAGGCGTAGCCAGCAACCTATTCTTAAGAGCTTTAAGAATTTGTTCCCCAGATTTCCTGGAAAAGGAATTTGAACTAATTCGTAAGCAGCTTTCATCTTTAAGGTATCCTGACCATATAATTGAGAAAGCGATTCATAAAGCAAACATAATTTTCTACCGGCCCCCTCTAGAGAAGAACAGAGAGACACCCAACAATAAAATAAAAATTCCACACCTGGACAAGACTAAGACAGTGACCCAGACTCTTGGAAAATCTAACACTTTTGCCTTTACCTACCTAAATACCTTAGCCAAATCCCTGATTAACGTCCAACAAAAGACAATCCACAAAGACTCAGGAGTATACAAAAACTCATGCCTCGACTGTGACCAATCTTACATCAGTTTTACAGGAAAGTCACTTCCCAAGAGATTTATACAACATAAACGGTCAGTTAGGTATGGACAACAGAACTTAGCTATTTTCAACCATATAAATAATCATAATCACAGAATAAACTGGAACTTGTCAATATAATTTATAGCAGCAACTGTCGATAGAAAAGTCAATGATGGAGTCGGCCTTGATTAAACAAAGACGGGCAATGAACATCTCAAAGGGCACCTGTGATTCAGATGTCATATATAAAATCTTCCTTCAACCAACTCTTAAGAGGATTAGAGAGGAATTATCAGTGGGAGTGACATAAAATGGCTCAACTGTGGATTGCTCTCTTGGTATAAATACTGTTTTTTCTGTAACTTTTCTCATTCATTACCTAACTGAAGAGAGAGAGAGCCTTCTCTGAAATATAGTACTTTCTTTCAATATTTTGGCCTTTTATGGCCTCCTTTTATTAGATGGAATTCTGTTGTAACAGAACATTTTTACCATTCATATATAGTATATACACACATATACACATTAAGTGTATACACGTCCTTTATACCCCACCCTGGTGGAATAGAGCCAAAAAGGTCTTAAAGGATGATGTTGCTTTAAATTCATGAAGATTGCTAGCCGTTTCACTTAAAGGTTGGATCGACATGAAAAAAAGACACACCAGTCACTGCTACATTCATACTTCTACTTCTGAATCGTGGATGAAAACCAAGCCCAAATAACTTTCAGAATACTAATCGCTTCATATGCTTATAAAGGGTCATTTTCAACACACTGAGCGCACTACTCATGCTTTGCAATTCATTTCTGTATTACAACCTAGAACATTTCATGTATTAATGCCCTTCCTTTTTATCACCTGTTTCATGACATCTACCCTGTATTTTCTTAGTCTTTCCCCTCCTCACTCCCATTACTTTCGAACTATATCTTCAATCACCAACCTACTATCATCCATTCTCTCCAAATTACCAAACCATGTTAATAGACTCTAATCCAGACTTGACCATACACTAACCTTTTTACCTCTTCTTCTACACACCTCAATATTAATCATCTATTAAAAAATTTATGCCAGACATAACATCAAAAAATCTCCACAGCTCAAAACTATCTTTTTGCTCACATAAAACATCTATGTACTTTTGGTTTCTTTATACCACAAACAGATCGCCTTAACAGCTTAACTTTTTTTTTTTCTTGCATGCCACATGCGCTCTTGGCTTTCTTTATACCAACAAAGAGTTCACCTCTAAAGCTTAATTTGTTTTTGCTCGTACACAACATCCACTCTTCTTTTTTTTATAAACCAAACAAACGGTTCACCTCAAAAGCTGTAAGTTTTTATTATCACTTGCATATAACAACATCCAGTCTTGGTTTATTTAAACCAACGATGAGTTCACGTCAACTGTTTCATATTTTTTTCACTCATGATACCATCTGCTATTGATTTTTTTTCAATACCAATAAGCAGTTCAATTAAACAGTTTAAAATTCCTTTCACTCAACTACAACATTCATTTTTTATTCAATTATACAACACCCACTATTATTTTTTCATGCCAACAAACAGTTCATCTCAAAAGCTTCATATTTTTTTTACTTTTATACTGCATTTGCTACTGTTTTTTTATATAAAAAATCATCTGAATAATTTTAAAATTACATTTTTTTTCACTCGCATACAATTTCCATTTCTTTTTTATACTAACGAACAGTTCACGCCAACAGATTAAGATCTTTTATTTCTCCTCGCATACAACATCAGCTCTTGGTTTTGCTATACCAACAAAAAGTTAATCTCAGCAGGTTATATTCTTTTCACTCACATACAACATCCACTCATTTTTGTAGTTATTTTTATACCGACATATATTTAATCTGAACAGCACCAATATTTTAATTCCCCTTGCATTAAACATCAACTCTTGATTTTGTTCATACCAACAAACTTCACCTCAACAGGTTCGTTTTTTTTTCCTAACTCGCACACAACATCCACTCTTAGTTTTATTTTGCCATCAAAGCACTCATCTTACAACATCCACACTTGGTTTTTTTATACCAATGACGAGATCATCTTATCAGTTTAAAATTCTTTCTAACTTCCATAAAACATCCATCTTCATTTTTTACCAACAAAGAGTTAATCTCAACACCTTAAAATTCGGTTTAACTTCACAACAAGAGCCACTCCTTTTTTTTTTTACACCAACTAAACGTTCATCTCAACAACTTCAAATCTTGTTTTTCACTCAGACAAAACATCTACTCTTAGTTTTTATATACCAAGAGTTCATCTCAACAGCTTAAATTTCTTTGAAATTGCATACAAAATCCACGCTTTTTTTTTATTTTTTTTTTTTACATAGGCAAACAGTTCATCTCAACAACTTAACATTTTTTCACTCACACATCAACTCGTCTCCTTTTATACCAACAAACAGTTCATCTCTAAATCTCCATTACTTTTTTTTTTTACTCTATACAACACCTACTCTTTTTTTTATATTAACAAACAGTTCATCTCAACTTGCAAATATTTTCCACTCGCATACAACATCCATTATTAGAATTTCTTTTGTGAAAACAAACTATTAATCTATACAGCTTCAATTTTTCTTTTTTCACTCGTATAAAATATTTGCTATTGCCTTTTTTAACCAATATATACTTCATCTCAATAACTTCAAATTGCCTTTTTTTCCAACATAAAATATCCACTTCTTTTTATACCTACCTCTCAAAAAACACCAGATCTTGGTTTTATTACACTAACAAGCACTTTATCTTGACAGCTTATATTTATTTCACTAACATACAACATCCAGTCTTTTTTTATGGCTATTTTTTATACCGAAATACAGTTCATAGCAATAGCACTAATTTTATATTCCACTTTTTTTTTTTTACCAACATGGTAGACTTCATCTCAGCTGCTTCAAATATTTTCCACTCGTATACAATATCCAGTCTTGGATTTTTTTTTTATAAAAATCAACAGTCCATCTCAATAGCTTGCCTTTTTTTTTTTTTTTTTTTTTACCCGAATACAATATTTGCTATTTTTTGTATGCCAACAAACAGTTCATTTCAATAACCTCAAATAGTTTTTTTTTCTGTTTTTTTTTCACTCGAATACAACATTTGCTATTTTTTTTATGCCAACAAACAGTTTATTTCAATAACCTCAAATAGCTTTTCTTTTACTCGCATACAATATCCACTTCTTTTTCGTTCTAACAGTTCATGTCACCAGCTAACATTTTTTTGTTTTATTTCACCTCGCATACAGCATCAGTTCTTGGTTTTATTATACCCACATACATTATCCACTCTTATTTTTTATAGTAATTCTTATACTGAAATACAATTAATCTTAACAGCACCGAATTTTTTAAATATCCCTTGCATGCAACATCTACTCTAGATTTTGTTTATGCCGATAAACTGCCCATCTCAACAGCTTCAATTTTTGTTTATCGCACACAACATCCACTTTTGGTTTGTTTATACCAACAAAAGGGTAGTATGCAGAGTAGGGAAACAGATATTCAGTGTTACTTGGGGGGGTGGTAGGTCCCCCAGCCATATCGGGTACTGCGAAATAAGTAATTTTAGTTCTGGATACGACATTCCAGGAAAGATTAGATATTTCACACATATCCCTGTCTCCCTACTCTGCATGTACAGTCATTAATATAAGTTCATGGATGTCCGGGTGTTTGAGAGAGATTTCCATTTCACCCCTTTCTGGATGACAGGTGTCTGGGAGTGCGAAACTGGCAAAATGTTCAACTACCTAACTCTGCTGTAGGAATTCGGTTTTATGCCCGGAGACATCCATGAGTGACTGTACTCACAACAAATAGTTCATCCTCTATAACTTAAAAAAAAATTTCCACTCACATATAACATCCACTTTTTAATTTTTCTACTAACAAACAGGTCATATGTCATTGCCTCAAACTTTATTATTTTCACTCGCATATAATCATCTCTGGGCTTTATTATACTATTAACAAACAGTTCATCTTAACAGCTTATATTTTTTTTATTAACAACATCCCCTCTTATTTTCTATGAGTGTTTTATAACGACATACAATATATCTCAACAGCACCGATTTTGATTTTCACTAGCATGCAATGTCCACTCTTGAGTTTATCTACAATAACCAAATTTCATCTCAACAGCTTCAATTATTTTACCTTGTACACAACATCCACTCTTGGTTTGTTTTTAATACCAATTAAGAGCTCAGCTAAAAAAAAAATTTTAACTCGCATAAATCATCCACTCCTGAATTATTTATGCTAACAAAGAGTTCATCATAAGAGCTTCAATTTTCTTTCACTCGCAAACAACATCCACTCTGAGTTTTTTATACTGTCAAAAAGGTTATCTCAACAGATAAAACATTTTCTAACTTGCAAAAAACATCCACTCTCGGGTTTATTTTATAAAAAAACCAAAAACTTTAATCATAACTGCTTCAATTTTCTTACACTAGCAAATATCATCCAATGTTTCTTTTTATATACCAACAAGGAGATCATCTCCAGCTTAAAAATTCTTTTTAACTTCTATACAACATCCACTCTTGAATATTTTTTTTTACCAATAAACTGTTGATCTCAACAATTTTTTTTTTATTCACACTCATCATTCACTCTTGGTTTCTTTTACCAAAATAGTTCACCTCGACAACTTAAAATTCTGTTTAACTTTCTAACATATTGGATACTGCGCAATAAGTTAGGTTACGAAGTTAAGGTCTGGTTAGGTCAGAACACAGCATTCTAGGAAAGGTTAGATAATCACACCGACCATTGCCTCACTACACTGCATGCGCTCCCAACAAATAGTTCACCTCAATAACTTTAAATTGCTTTTTTCCCCACTTACACATAACTTCTTACTTTACTAACAAACTGATCATGTCAACACCTTAAATTTTCTTCATTTTCACTCGCATATCATCATTAGCTTTGGGTTTTATTATACTAACAAACAGTTCATCTTAACAGCTTATATTTTTTTAAGTTACAACATCCACTCATATTTTTTATGAGTGATTTTATACTGACCAAATAGCATTTCTCTTCAGCACCAATTTTTTACTTTCACTTGTATACAACGTCCAATCTTGATTTTATTTACACTAACAAACTGTTCATCTCAACAGCTTCAATTATTTTTACTTGCACACAACATCCACTCTTGGTTTTTTTTATACTAATAAAGAGCTCAGCAAAAAAATTTTCAACTCACATACAACATCTATTCTTGTTTTTTTATACCAAGAATTTCCTTTCACTCGCACACAACATCCACTCCTGGTTTTTTATGCCATCAAAGAGCTCATCTCAACAGTTAAAACATTTTTTAACATGCAAAAACATCCACTAGGTTTAAGAAAAAAAAAAATTAATCGTAACAACTTCAATTTTCTTTCACTTGCATACAACATCCACTCGGAGTTTTATACCAACAAAAAGATTATCTCCAGTTTATAAATTCTTTCTAACTTCCATAAAATATCCACTCTTGATTTTTATTACCAATAAAATGTTCATCTCCACAGATTTCCTTTTTTTTTCATTCACACTCATTCACTGTTGGTTTCTTTTTTTAAACCAAAATAGTTCATCTCAATAGCTTTACAATTCTGTTTAACATTCTAATAACCATTCATGATTTTGCTATACCAACACAATTTTTTTTACTCACACAACATCCACTCTCGGGTTTTAAATACCAACAAAGACTTCGTTTGAACAGCTTAAAACTTTTATTAAATTGCATACAAAATTCACTCTTGCTTCTTTATATAACCAAACAGTTGATCTTAAAACCTCCAATTTTTTTCACTCTCACAACTGCTTCAGTTTTTTAATTTGCACTTTCATACATTCAATCTTATTATTTTTCTTTAACCAACAAACAGGTGTTTTCAACAACTTTAAATATTTCCCACTTGCATATGACATCCAGTGTTGGAATTTGTTATAAAAACATACAGATCATTTCAACCGCTTGAACTTTTTTTTTTTTTTACTCAGATACAACATTTGCTATGGTTTTTTTTTTTTATACCAACTAGTTAATTTCAATAACATATTGCTTTTTTTTTCATTCGCATAGAAAATACACTTCTTTTTTATACTAACAAGCAGTTTATGCCAACAGCTAACATCAGTTCTTGGTTTTAATATTCCAACAAACTATTCATCCTCACGTCTTCCATTTTTTTCACTCACATACGACATCCAGTCTTTATGCTATTTTTGTACCGAACTACAATTCATCTCAACATCACCATTTCTGTTATTTTATCTTGCATACAACGTCCACTCTAAATTTGGTTTATACCAACAAACTGCTCATTTCAACTGCTTCAAAATTTTTTCTCTCACAAAACATCCACTCTTGGTTTCATTATATCAATAAAAGGGTAGCATGTAGTAGAGAGACAAGGATAGTCAGTGTTATTGGAAGAGGAGGAGGAGAGTCGACCCGCCGGCCAGATCGGGTACGGCGCAATAAGTTACGTCACGAAGTTAAGGTCTGGTTAGCTCACGACTAGCATTCTAGGAGAGGTTTGGATTTCTCACACCTACCACTGTCTCACTATTCTGCATGCGCTCCCAACAAGTAATTCATCTCAATAACTTTAAGTTGTATTTTTTTTGATCGAATATAACTTCCCCTTCTTTTTTTACTAATAGTTCATGCACAACACCTTAAATTTTTTATTTTCACTCGCACATCATTAGCTTTTGGTTTCATTATACCAACAAACAGTTCATCTTAACAGCTTATATTTTTTCACACACAAACAATATCCACTCTATTTTTATGAGTGTTTTATGACATACAGTATATCTCAGCAGCACCATTTTTTTTTACTTACATACAATATCCACTCTTGATTTTGTTTATTGTTTATATCAACAAACTGTTCCTCTTAACAGCATAACAAAATTTTTTCACTTGCACACAAAATCTACTCTACGTTTTCTTTTATACCAACAAGCAGCTCACCTAAAATCTTTTTAAACTGCATTGAACAATCATAACAGCTTAATTTTTTTCACCTCCATACAACATCCGCTGTTGGTTTTTAATTTTCAGAAAAAAAAACTGTTGTGTTGGCTTTCCCTCTCCGTTTGCACTTCTTTCTGTGGTGTGCACTATTTCTGTCCTCCGTCAGATCTTGAAAACTACAGAGGCTAGAGGGCTGCAAATTGATATAGTTATCATCCACCCTCCAATCATTAAACATGCCAAATGGCAGCCGTCTAGCCTCAGTATTTTTTTAAAATTTCATTTAAGGTTAAATTTAGACATAATCATGTGTTTGGCAACGATATAGGCCAGGCCAGGTCACCACAGGCCGTGGTTAAAGTTTCATGGGCCTCGGATCATACAGCATTATACCAGACCACCTAAAAATAAATCTGTTTTCGGTGGCCTTGATTATAAGATGTAAGGTAAACTCGATTGCGCAGAAGAAACTTCGGCGCATTTTTTTACCTGTTTTTTTTTAATACAAACAAAGAGTTCATCTCAGCTTACAATTCTTTTAAACTTGCATACAATATCCACTCATGGTTTTCTTTTTACTAATAAACTATTCATATGAACAACTTCAATTTTGTTTTTTTTTATTTACATACAACATCCACTCATGGTTTTTTGTAAACAAACAAAGAGTTCATCTCAAAAGATGAAAATTCTGTTTAACTTACTAACAATATCTACTCATGATTATTATTTTTTTACCAAGAGACTGGTCATCTCAACAGCTTCAGTTTTTTTCTTCACTCACATACAATATCAATTTTTGTTTTCTTTTTGCCAACAAGGAGTTCATCTCAATGCCAAAAAAATTCTTTTCAACTTACATACAGCATCCACTCTTGATTTATTTTTACACCAATAAACTGTTCATCTCTACAGATTCATATTTTTTTCTACTTGTTTACTAGATCTACTCTTGATCTTTTTTATTCTAACAAACTGTTCGTCTCAACGGCTTCAATATTTCCTAACTCACATATAATATGCTCTCTTGGTTTTTTTTACACCTACACAAAGTTCATCTCAACAGTTTAAATACGTTTTGTCTAGATTTTTAATTTCCAACAAACAGTTCATCCCTACAGCTTCATACTTTATATCAGTTGCACATAGTATCCACCCTTTGTTTTTTAATACAAAACAAACAATACTATCCACCCTTTGTTTTTTAATACAAACAAACAGTTCATTGCAACAGGTTAAAATTTTCCTCCTTACATACAAACACTCTAGGTTTGTTTTTATAAAAAAAAAAATCAATTTCAACAGTTAGCAATTTTTTCCACTCACAAAGATCTACTCTATTTTTTATGCCAACAAAGAATTAATTTCATTAGTAACAAGTTTTTTAATAGCATTCGCAGATAAAATCCACTAATGAATTTTTTAAATTAATAAATAGTACATTGCAACAGTCTCGATTTTTTTTTTTATATTATCACTCCCATACAACATCCATTCACGGTTTACTTCATAGCAACAAACAGTTAATTTAAAAGCGCCAATTTTTTTATTGCTTGCAAAAAGTATCCAGCCTTAGATTTTTTATACCAACAAATGTTCATATCAAGAGCTTAAAGTTTTTCCTTGCATGCAACGTCTACTGATATTTTTTTAGCCAACAAACAGTTCAGTTTAGAGCTTCAAATTGCTTTCTTTCACTCGCACATAAACTCCACTTATTTATTATATCAACAAACAATTCATCTCGACAGCTTAAAATTCTTTATTTTTCTCCATTTTTACTCCCATACAAATAAGCTCATGGTTTTACTATAGCAACTAGCAGTTCATTTTCACTGCTTCAGCTTTTTTTTCACTCACATACAAAGGTGAGTTTACACTAGGTTTCACCCCACGCTGCATGTGTAAGACTCATCACCAACTCCTCCCAAATTCTTGTTAGCCCCACCAACTGGACTGCTCATCTAGAGTCACACCACACCACTAACTCAACTTAATGAGCAGTCCAGTAGGCCGGGCTAACAAGAATTTGGGAGGAGTTGGTGATGAAACTTACACATGCAGCGTGGGGTGAAGCCTAGTGTAAACTCACCACAACATCCACTCTTATTTTTTTATTCCAACACACAATTATCTTAAGAGCTTCATGCTTATTATTTACTCATACAACCTCCACTTTTGATTGATAATATCTCAACAGCACCATTTTTTTTTTATTTTCACTTGCATACTACATCCATGCTTGTTTTTTTTTCATATCAACCCAGTTCATAACAACAGCTTCAAAGTTTTTCCACTTGTATACAACATCTACTCTTGCTTTTTTTATATACCAAGAAATAGTTCACTATAACAGCTTCAATTTTCTGTCAATTGGATACAACATCTACTCCTGTTTTTTTTTACACCAGTAAACAGTTCATTTCATCAGCTTCATATTTTTTTCACTTTTTGTTTGTTATACTAACAAAAAGTTAATCTCACCAACTTCAATTTTTTTCCTCACTTTGTTTGTTTGTTTGTTTTACTTTTATACCATGAACAGCTTAAAACTTTTTCAGTTATATGTATGGATGTATTTATAATATATATATATATATATAATATATATATATATATATATATAATATCACATTAATCATAAACTCTTGGGTTTTTTTATATAAAAAAAAAAACCTGTTGATCCACAACATTTTCATATTTCTATATTTTGACTTGTTACAGTAACAAACAGTTCACATCAACTTCAAATTTTTTATAGCTCAATATTAAAACATCTATGCTTGGTCTTTTATACACCTACAAACGCTTCATCTCAACAGCTTCAAATTTTCTATGTTTAATTGCATACTAAATGTGCTCCTGCTTTTTTTTTTAATTAGCAACCAACAGTTCACTTCAATTGCTTCAATTTTTGTTTCACTTGTAAACAACAGCTACTCTTGGTTTTTACTATACCAACAAACAACCCACCTCCTTGCATACAACAATTCTCTTGTTGTTTTTTTTGTTTATATCAACATAGAGTTCACCTATAGCGCTTCATATAATTTTTTTCCTTCACATACACCTACTGTTTTATTTGTACCAACAATTTACCTAGACAGCATATTTTTTTCACTCGCATACAGCCTCTACTCATTTCTTCTAAACAGCTCATCTTAACAGCTTATTTTCATTTTTACTCACATAAAATATTTACTCTTGATATTTCATACCAACAAATACTACATCTCAACAACTTCAAAAAAATTTTCATTTGCGTATAACGCCTTTTTGTTTTTTGTTTATTATTTCTTATATCAACAAATTGTTATCTCAACAGTTTCAAAGTTTATATTTTCACCTGCATACAACATCTGCTCTTGTTTTTCTTTTATACCAACGAACTGTTCATTTCATCTGGTGCAGTTTTTTTTACTAGCATACAACAACCACTCTTCGATTTTTTTTATCAACAAAATGTCCATCTCAACAGATTCTGCTTCTTTTTTTCATTATACTCATGCAACATCCATACTAATTTTTTCTGCTACATAAATCATCAACAATATTTTCCCTTCACTTATACTATTCATACTGGTTTTTTTTTTCTTCGCACACAACACTGACACTTTGCCTCTATGAAAGAGAATTAACTAAAGGATCCCTTCCCACAATCCTACCATGGTCACCAACTTTTCAGGCCTCCTCCTAGTGTACTACTTCCTTTCCTCATTTACTTGTGACTCACCTTTTCTCTCACTCTACCTAAATGTATTTGCTCCCAGATATCAGTGAGTTAGCTGTTTATATACCTCCAACATCCACTCTCACATTCATTGCTCGATCGTCCTACTTTCCTTTTTATCCTTATAACCGTACTCTTCTTACTTTTAATCTCTTCATTCTTCTCATGTAAAATCTCTAAAACTTTCTCCAGTTTCTGCACTTTCTCTTAAGTATCTTCAATCCGTACCATTTCATCTGAACATCAACACGTGTGGAGACCCAACGCACCTTTATCTCAAGACCCAAATTTGCAACAAAGTAGTCATTCTCCATATTCTCCAGTCTATATATATTCCATCAAATGCTTCACCTTTCAAAGCTCTCAACAAACTGAAAAGTTACACCATATAACCATCAGCAGCATTTAATTTGCCATTGTTTTCATTACGTCATTTGACTCTTCTAAGTTATTGTAGGTGGCATACAACTTTTTCCTTTCACTCACAAACTTGTCACATAATTCTTTCATACCACATACTTTATACAGACACCAACTTCCTTGCCTAAACCAAACTGTCATTCTTCTAATATTCCTTTTATCATCTGTGACTCTGTGCTCATATGTATATCTTTTATATTCACACCTACGTCCCTACTCACATACACACACAATTATTTCATATTCTTGCATTCGGATCTCAGGCTTTGTAGTAAAAAGCGCATCAAAAAAGTGTGAAGAATTCGAGAAGTTAAGAGGGCAGCTTAGCTAACGCAATTACATACATACATGGTATAAAGTGGCCAGTACATATTACTGAAGATTATATAAATACATTAATCTACTGATTACAAACAAACACACATATGTATATATATATAATTATATATATATATGATATAGATAATATTATATATATAGATATATATATATTTATTAACAACATATACCATATATCTCAGATATATATGATATATATTTATTTTAAATATATTTATAATATATTATGTATATAAAATATAAATATATAGGATATATATGATATATATATATATATTTTATATTTTTTTTTTTTTTATTATATATTATATATAGTATATATATATATATATATATATATATATATATATATATATATATATATATATTATAGTTATGCCACGAAGGAAAAATAAACGAATGAGGATGTGCAAGATCTTTCGACGTTAAACGTCCTTTACTGATCGAGGCTGACATAGATACGGGAAAAGACAATACAAGAAGATTCGTATAACTGACAGATAGGGATTATAAAGAGATTAGTACCTAGAATCCGACACACCTGGAATATGAAAATCCTTCCAAACAAGCATAAACAATGGGTGCAATTAAAGGTTTAAGACAATCATCTCAGATACAAGGTCCAGACAATTAAAGGATTATAGGTGACAGCTATTCAGAACTTTTGGTAAACAAAACCATATTCACAATACATGACAGACATACATTACAACAAAAATAATAACTCTAAGGCAACTGATTTTTATTTAAGTCAGTAATTATATCTTTGAGGTCATTCTTAAACATGTTACAGATACAAAGGTCTAAATGAAAAAGGCCACGACCAACATTGAAATTACAATGAAAAGTAAGTTGTATTAAAGCAGATTCTAAAAGATTTCGTGATAAGACATCTCTTGACCTTGCAATTACTGACTTATATATATATATACTGAACTTATATATATATATATATATATATATATATATATATATATATATAAAGTGTCATGAACACAGATTTTTCATTGAGCCAAAAGAGCCTATTTGTGGAAAACGTTCATCCTTATGTATCCAATGACGTAATTTCTGAAGGGGTATGCATCAGACATTTTAGACTCGCTCTCTTGTTTTTAGTCGATGTTCTCTTAGTACGGGAAAATCTAACTACTTACGAGTAATCCCTCCAGGTGAAAGTTGTACCCTTTGAATATTCAATAAAAATGACCGACTCAAACGACTCACTTTTTGATCGACTGATTTTGTAAAAAGGAGTCATCAAACAATGGTCGTCAACTTCTGATCCCAGAAAAAAAAATGGTCCTGAAGATTTAGCAGTTATGCGGAAATCAAAATATTCCATTTAGTGACATTGCTAACGTTACAAAAATTGAGAACTTAAATCTGTGGAGAAAACGTTCTTTGACACATACGCTATAGTGGGTGCATTCTTTTTCAAACAATGGCAAGCTCTATTTAGAATTGTCGTCTAAATGGTCACCTCGGTTAACGCTCAACAAAGTAATCGCCTTGTTAACTTTCAAAATCCATGTTATCATTCGGATTTTGTAATCTTTGAAACGCAGGTGTTCGTTTCACCTAGTCTGTTTACTTTTCTGAAATCTGCAACTCACTGGGAGCACGCGTTTAAACGACAATTTGTAAGTTCACAAAAAAAATTTAAAAGTGACGTCAACTCTTGATTTATTTATTTATTTTTTTTGAACGGGATCTCTGTCAACAGCGATTCTGTGATAGGACTCAAAATTTAACTAAAATGTCTGCAACATTTACGAATATTATTGAATATATAACATACTCGTTCTATCATTTCAAAAAAAAATGTACGAATTAAACCTCGACTTGTGCAGAGACAATTTCCAGTCACAGTAACTCATATACATGTACTTAACTATTAAGACCATAAAGCTTGTCCCTTAAATATAGCATAGAAAAGGAAAGCCATTACACGACATTACCGCGATACATACAAGACTACCTATAATCTTATAACCTGTTCAGACAGTATTCAATCTTATTTAAAGAGCTATAAGCTTAATCTGAATACAAACAAACTCAAATTACTTAAATAGAAAAATGTTGTTTGTTTGTATAGGAAATCTGGTTGTGACTAAATTATTTACGAATACAATTAAGTACAATCTACAAGTAGCTTAAAACAATCTACCGTTATCTAAGTAATCTTATATGTCACAGTCAAGTTAGTCTTACTTACTTTCGGGACCAAGTGAAAGGTTTCTGATACGGCCGTTATCGACCCAGTCTTTGATGCCATGAACGTTTGTAAGTATTATTCTAAGTTAAGTTGCCTAGCAACGGGAACTACAGCTTATTATGGGATCCGAACCACATTACATCGAGAAATGGATTTCTAATCACCAGAAATCAATTCCTCTGATTCTACGTTGGCAGTATTATTCTAAGCAGCAGTGATTGCATACCAAAACCTTAATCAGAAAGGTTTCTCATTGGTCAACTAATAAACACCGAGTTTAAAGGGAAAGCGACAAATCCATCTCTTTCTCTAGAAGCGGTCAAGGGCCTTCTTGGTACTACCCCATCTAGGCCATCCCATATCATATTCATATATATTTTGAATAAACATCCTACATACATTTGACGTTGTTCACTTTCTCTCTATTCCCTCAAAGTTGCGACCAAAAACGATCGACCAACAACTAAGTAGGTACCCATTCACTTGATCAGCCAAGGCATTCGGCAGTTTAAGGAACTGGCCCTTCGCGCCCATCCGCATTCCTTGAACAATGGAATCGTCGTTGTGAGCTTTACCCACCCAGGTTCAAAAAAAAAAAAAAGTCTCCTTCGTCTACTATTTTCCAAAACAGATTACTCAAGAATCAAACTAAAAATATTAATTGTTACATACTATTAAATCGCATTAACGACGTAAATGATCTTTTACAATTCAACTCATTGTGATGTATGAATGCAATATATAAATATATATATATTATATATATTATATATATATAGATATATATATATATATATATATATATAAGTCTATCACATTACCGTGATTCATATACATATATCGAACTACAAATGTCCTTTAATATCTAATTCGCTCTACCGTAACGTAATTAATATATTTTCATATATGTTTAACCGAGGGGGAATTTATTAAGCGATAATAGAATTGGCGATCGACAAGCGCGAACCATCGACCTCTCAATTCCAGGACTGGCAGTGAAGCCCTGGAATTGAGAGGTCGATGGTTCGCGCCTGTCGATCGCCAATTCTATTCTCGCTTAATAAATTCCCCTTCGGTTAAACATATATGAAAATATACTAATTCCGAGGTAGAGCGAATTAGATATTAAAAGACATTTGTAGTTCGATATATATATATTATATATATATATATATATGTAACTTTTTAAGTATAATATAGTGCATATGTTTTCATGAATTTTTCTTATTGTTTTGATAGGACGCTAATAACTGATAATTTCATTTATAGATGTCCCTGATGATGTGACTAAGGGTCACGAAACGTAGGATTAAACCCTGTTCAAGGAATCTAGTTTGTTTCCCCCTGCACCTGCTCCTTTATAATATATATATATATATATATTATATATATTATATATATATATACATGCACACACAAACACATTATATATATATATATATATATATATATATATATATACACATAATGTGTGTGTGTGGCCTACGCACACGCACTTGAGTATGTTTGGTTCTTTTGTATGGCCCTTTCTAACTTTCAAATTTCCTTCGGAAAATTTTTATAAAATTCACAACAAAATAAAATCATCAGTAAAAATCGGTAACAAAATCAAGTTCACCAAATTATAAAGAAGATGCTATAAGAACCAAGGGTCAACCTGTTCCTTCAAAACCACACGCCACCAAACATGGAAAAAACCATTAAATGATTTATTCACTCAGGAAGTAAATATCCACTAAGAACAATATGCGGGAGTCTTTAAATAAAAAAGGCAGCGTGTGAGGACTGAGAGACGCAACAGGCGAATCCCTAATAGCCAAGCGGGAATGCAATTATTGGGGAGCATCAATCATCTGGAAATTCCTGCTTTCAAAGTTTACGGATGGATACTTTTAATGCTCGAAATATTTTTCCGTGTTTTTACCCTATATAGAGATGGGATGTTATAAGAACTTAACTTAGGTCAAAATATGGTCCATGTGAGGGTCAACATTATCATTTCTGACTAATCTTTCGTAGTAGAAAAACAAAAAAATCGAATACCGGGAGGGGAGGGGAGGGGGAATTAACCTGGGTCAATTGAAGCCAACGCGTAATTCTATCATATTCTTATGAGAGAATACTCTTAAGGATGATTAATTGTTTTAAAATTTCGGATACAATGTGAACCTAATCTGTCTATAAAAAGGGCTAAATGAAGTTATAATTTCACTTAAAAGTGATTTCTACAAAAGTAAATAGTTTAACAAAATCTCTAATGCTATATATATATATATATATATATATATATATATATATATATATAATATATATATATATTTGAGTTATGAATTCCACTAATTTTGAAGAACGTCCATAACTCTTAGATGGAACTAGAGTCCTTTCATTAGATAAGGTTTTCCACCAAAATAGATGGTTATGCAGTGGAATAAAATAACCAGTAAAGCTTAACAAATCTATTTTCACCAATTAATATATATTACAAAAACCATCACTAATGGATATTGCACTCAACAAAAATAAGCTGTGAAAATCCAAAGTATGCGTTTTACCAAGGATGATCACTAGAAAAGAAACTTAAGTAATTTCACTATTACCAAAAGACGGCGTTAGGAGTGTGAGGTTTAGATAAACATTCAAAATAAATTATATTCGTTGAGTTATGAATATACATATACATATATATATATAATATAATAAATAAATATATATATATATATATATATATATATACATTTAACACGAATAGACACACCAATATACAAACGACACGATGGTATTAATTTTCCCATTATGGGAATTAAAGATCTTTGAGCACTTCCATAATAAATGTCAGTAACCCTCGGACTGTGAGGCTCAATGACGGATTTCTGTCCCTCTGCCTCTAAACCTTGATTGTCTAGCCCTGCTTCCGGTTTCAAGAAACTTTTAAATCTACCATTACAGTTGATGGTATAAAATATAATTTAAAAAACCAACCTCAAAATTCATATGTTTAATAGACTAGGCACAAAAACAAAAAAATCAATAAAAGTAGCAATAATATAATGAAAAGTTCAATAAAAGAAATACGAAAATCATTAAACGGCAAAAACCAATTATACAATTACATAAATATTAGAAGAATAGAGGCGCGGTAAAATAATGTAATGAACTGCAAAATCACACTTAAACACAAAAACCATACACCTAGAACTAACATTTTCAAAAAATTATACTTGTCCAATAGAAGATAGTTCTTGTTCTTTACATCACAGTTCCGAGTCATTTTCAATTATTCTAAAATCCTGCTCAACAATACTATTACTGAGCAACCCAACACATTCGCATTTAAAACAAACACATGCATCCTGCACATCGGCTCACATGCAAAGTTTGTTATAGCAAAATATAAATCTACCCCTCTCCTGTATTTCCCCTACGAGAGGAAGTCCCTCTTCAACTCGGTTCCCTTCAGATCGGTTTCCCCTCTTTCTACCTGCTCCCCTTTTTACCCGTGGGTGGCTAAATGCCCTCTCCTTTTTTCTACCTCACTCACATACGACCTGCAGTTCTCTTCCCGCCTTTTTCATCTTTCAATTGCAAGCTTTTATTACGTACATCCTTAGGATTCGTCTTTCATTTGGGGATCTCCATATAAACAAACGGTGTCATTCCATAATATTCTGGCATTATCAGATGATCTTCCACCATAGATTCTCTTATTCATTAGTTCTCTAAACAAAGAAAAGCCTCTTACCATCACCTGATAACCATAATACTTTTCTAGACAATTTCCGACACAGGACCTGCCCTTACTTGAATGCACACCATGACCAGCAATGTCCGATGGAGCTATTAATTCCTTCATTCATAGCTCACAAGTAAACCATACAGTCAAGCAAAGTTGGGTCACGGCGATGCGTGACCACAAATTCCCTACATATTATAGTTTAGCTGCGTTCGACAGGTCAGTACTTGGATGGGTGACCAACTGAGAGTAGTCTACAAGTCACCGTCGGTACACGAGTTCCTCTACCCTCATCAGGAAGCAACGGTGTGAGACTATGGACCACATCCAATATAATCAATGTAACGAAACCCGCAACATGCCAAAGGAGTCTGTTGTGACCGGCACTGATTCACGATTTGATTAAACAGCGTAAAGAGGTTGTCTTTGATGAGAACTCAGTTTAAAATATCACGACTGTAAATTTACAATAATAACGTTCAAATCACACAACGCACTGTCATAAATTATCGTAGAGCTTCTGGAATCAATGTTGGGGAAATAATTTTTCAGATTTGTTGTAAAGGAAAAGAAAAAAGCATGAAAGAAACCATGCACTATAGTTAAATATGTATTTAAGATAAAAAAAAAATAGATAACCAGACAGCACCCCCATATTTTTACTTAATTCTTATACTTAGGACACCCAAGAAACAGGTTACATACTAACAAGTCTCCAAATACCTTTTGAGCGGTGAGCAAATAAAACAAATACACTCAACTTCAATATCATTTTAGATTTCCATTAAAAAGTAATGTGCTTATACCTGGTATTATTTTCGCAAATATTTATTTAGGGAGCGAGGTTTGCTTATTTTAAATAACTGGAACAGTTACATCGGCTGGATAACAAAAAGAAAAGATCACCTCTGACGCAAGCCGTAGGTGACATTGAAAGGTAATTGTAATTACTCCGATGACAACAGGAAGCCCCGGAGCTGACGACAACACTACCTAACATTCCAACACGACGTCCCTTGTTACAGGTGGGCAATTTCCACATAGCACCATGTTCTGGCTGCGTCTACTCTGTTAAGAGAACTTGCGGGAATCAAAAAACAAGAACAAAAGAAAAAAAAAAAAAATTATCATTGAACTGATTATGATTTCCAATGGTTTCCATTATACCTGAACAGAAAATGAGGATGCCAGTTGACAGGTTCTGCTGTGTGATGCATATGGCATTCGGCAGAAGGTTTTTGGTTTATTAAATAAGGTGTTAAACCAGGTATGCAAAAAGGTTTTTTTTTTAATCTCTCAATCAGATTCAGATTAAACCTCCATAAATAAAATAAAATTTCATGGTGTCTGAAAGACCATTGACTGTGAAATAATCAAATTGAACTGAAGTGCCAAAAATAATAAATAGAGGTAAATTAACACACAAATACTTAGAAATAGGAATGTTTGGAAGAAAAACATATGAATAATTTACGGAAAAATGAAGAAATGCCCAATGCTGAAGTTCCTTAATTAAAATGGTGCTTTTACAAAGGAATCATTAGCCATTTGAATGTAGAAAGAATACAATGGACCAACCTAATGACGCTTTTGTTACCTTTAAAAACCAAAACTTTCATGAATTTGATACAGCAATGTTATAAAGTTGCATCTCACATTACATTTTACACTATTACTGCAAAATAAATATTTACCTTTAGTAAGTACCACGCTAATATTCATGACATGACAATCCGAAGATAGAGGATGATATAAACAAGCGTTACTTCATATGCCTCACACAGATAATTTCGGAATGAAAGGACAAAACTTTCTTCTCGGTAATAAAAAAAAAAACTGAATCTGTCTCGTAATTACTATTGCTTCTTGAAAGAATGGAAAGGCCGTGCTCTATTGCCATCAAGCTCAGGTGATACAATCACTAAAATGTTTAAATATATATCCAACTTACACCACCAATTAAAGCACACCGATGGGCGTGACATCATTGTAATTAATAAAGCTTTTAATTTGTTCTCCATTGACGGAGTTGGACGTTTGATGTCTATCCATTATCTTCTAAATTTCTGTTCTAATTCCAATCTAACCCAAAACCTTACCTAACCTATTCTCCATGCTCATAATATGTATAATGCTGCTGAAAGCACATATGCAACGGATAACCATGCATTGCAATATGGTATGCGTAATCAAAAGCAAAAATCAGCTCTGGTCAACGGTATACCGGAACGCGGAAAAGGAAATCAACGTTTGAGTAACAATAATTAACTACCTGACACTGTATACAACGTCCTTCTCAGCCAGGAATTCCTTGAACTTTTACCCGACAGGTGTTTTGGGATATGATTTCTTTTCCCTCAGGCGGGGCTTGAATTTCTTTTTCTCCATTACGTACAAAACCATTTAATTTGAATCACAAAGCAAAGTATTTTTGTGATAAAAGGCATCAAGGCATAGATGGAAACATCTAAACCCATCTTGCCTTTCCTATTCATATTTACAATTGTAAATGAACAAGACCATGTTGATGATTCACTTTAATTCTTATTAAATCCTTTTTTAAATGATCAGTTGTAAATCGCTGACCTCGACTAAAAAAGATTTCGCAGTTACAAGAACTACTCTGAAAGACAGAGAGTGATTTGGGCAAGGTGAAGAGAAAACTGCTCGAACTTTCCTCTTCCCGGGATCTATTTCTCCGCTGCTTACAACAGATAGAATTCTACTGAGGAAATCTTGTTTTTCTTTTTCCTGCCATGTGCCTTCAAAAAACAAACTACATTAAAACACAATAAAGAGAAGTCCGCCATGGCGCCATCTCAGACTGCTGCTTGTAAATACATTTGAGAGAGAGAGAGAGAGAGAGAAATGTGATATTTATCATAATCGAGAAACAGGAAGAAATGATGAAGGAAAAACTTGCTCTCAGGCATCATATCATCGCCTTTTCCCCTCTCCTTAGCGGGAAACGCAATGGGAGGAAGAAATTGTTATTGAAGATTAAGTTGGCCTTAAGCCAGCACGGGCTCTTGCTCATAAAGCAGCCAGCCCGTGTAGAATAAAGGAAATTCAGGGGAGTGCAGGAGGAGGAGGAGAAGGGGACCAGTGGGTGCGTGGCGGCGTCTTTCCAGGGAATAGTCCAAGGGACAAGGCGGCGTCGGCAACAGCAGGACCTGTGGAGTGAGGAGGAGGAGGAGGAGGATGAGCGGTGGGGGGAAGAGGAGGGGGAGGCCCTCGGAAGAGTAGGAGGATGATGCGGAAGGGAAAAGACTGAGGCGTTAGCGATACTGTAGGCAGCGTCCTTCTTGTGTCTAGTGCAGCTGCTTCAGGACCCTACAACCCCCCGCTGATTCCAACGGTGCTGTTGTTACTGAAGGTACATCACCACCTGCTGCTGCTCCTCCTGCTCCTCTTAATGCTCCTCCTCCTCCTCCCTACCCTTGCTAGAGCTTCCCTTTCCTTTTTGTTAACAGTTCTCTTGCTTCCGTTGCTTTCTTTTCCATTTCCTCTCCCTACGCCCTTCTTCGGAGAGGGAACCAGATTTCCTCCGCTTTCAAAGATTTTAGGAAATCGTCAGCTCTCTCTCTCTCTCTCTCTCTCTCTCTCTCTCTCTCTCTCTCTCTCTCTCTCTCTCTCTCTCATAATGATCGTTCTTATTCTGTATCAGACGAATTCTCAAATACACAATTCTGACAACGACACGAACTTAGAAACAAATTTTTGTGTCAATGAACTCTTCAAGAATAATTCGCCAATGTTTATGACTACAAATATATTCACATTAACTAATCTGACTTCGTGAAAAAATGGAAAAGAAAACAGAAAATTTGAAAATGATTCTCACATTACATGAATAGAGCTGAATCATGCTTTTCAAACATGTGGGAGTTACTTATTTAAAAACAATAAACTCAGAACATATAATTAGCTAACGCAATTTTTTTTCTTACTTGTCAGGAAAAAATGTAAAAGCTCAGTATTCTGGGTAAAGAAAATTACAACTAAGGATTGAGTGAATCTATACGGCTCAATTTTATTTAGCTAGCAAAGATCAAATACCACAGGTTGGCAGTTACAGCTAATTTTATTAGTGTTGTACCATTCTCGATAGGAATTTCAAAACAATCATTTAGCATCTGACAAGTGCAATACCCTCGCAACCTATTTACCACCAGTAGTCCTAAAGAGACGGGTATATTACTGTACTCTGGCTAAATAGATCAGATATCTCTGCCTATTTGTGGTTGTCTCATCGCCCACCAAACAAAACAAAAACATTGTCTTCAAATAATTTATTATATAAAAACAACCCAATATTGCTAAAATTGACACAACTTCACATTCCCTGAATACGATCTATCTGTCAGTGCGTCCCATTGTTTTTCATACCACACCCACAAAACACTATTTCTAAAATCATGGATATAAATGGCACAATGATTACTTAAGACTTTATTGTTTAATTATAGCTAAACTATTTTCATCTCTTTGTCGACAATAATTTGATCTTACTTCTTGGATACAACTAACCCTCATTGATACCAATAAAAACCTAAAACGCTAAATAACTACAGTAACTAATCTTGACTGGCTGCATAAACAAATTTCTCTTAAGTATGACCTGGTAGTGTCAGTAACTTTCGTATCCGCATTGACTGTTACTGTTATTAACGACATGAACTGCACTGCTTGCATTAACCTATCGACTACCAGTCAAATCCATTATTTCAAGACCCTTAAGGTCGTAGGCCGGGATTTAAGGCCCATATTATGGACGCTATAATCAATTATTGCTGTCTCCACCGTGAATAGATAATACAGCTGACAATGAAATGCTGGATACAAAACATGCCACTGGATAATTCTGCACATTGATCTCATTATTCGCCATTTTATTGGAAATGTTCATTCTCCTGTTCTCAGTGCAGCATGTATTATGATTATACTTTTCCTCTCTCCTCTTCATATATAGATATATATTTTATATTTATATATTATATATATATATATATATATGTATATATATGTATATATATATATATATATATATATATATTATATATATATTATATGTATATATATATATATATATATATAGATATATATTTTATATATATA
>NC_061091.1:51381009-51404203 GCF_015104395.2 Macrobrachium nipponense
TTACTTTTTGCAGGAGTTTGGAATTGTCTACCTCAGGGGTGCCAGTAAAGGTAGAGTATGTGAAATCACAACAAAGGTCACATTGGCTAGCAAACAGACTGACTCAAAGCGAAGTAGCTCAGAGGAGTGCGAGAGAAGTTCTAAGCAGTTCTAAGGCCTCCGTTTGGTGCTCACCCCTTTTATGACCTCTGAGAGGGTTTGCCAGCATCCTGGTAGATATTGTTACCTTTCCCCTGACACCTTTTCGCTACAAGGTCTTATAGCAAGACCACTGAGAGTTAAGGCCTGTTCGATGTGAAGTCATGACGTGATGACGTCGACCGTGGTAGTCCGACTCTCTGAGGCTGGCGAGTGACTGGCGACTCACTCGACTGGTTTAGCCTACATTGAATTTTAGTAAGAACTCATGTCAACCAATGCTTAACAGAGTCGAATATAGGCTAGCCTAAGTCAAAGAATTCCCAGTGTAGCCTGTGTCCAACAACGCCCAGTTTAGCCTGTGTCCAACAACTCCCAGAGTAGCCTATGTCAAACAACTCTCAAACAACTCCCAGTTCTGGACTTATAAAGCTTTGGAAAAAGAAATCTAAATGTCATAATAGGCAAGACTAATAATGGTAGTAGTAGTCAGGTAAGGCAAGCAGCATATAAAAAATTACCAACAAGCAAAGAAAGAGCAAACACATCAAACAAGTAAGCCTAACAAGGGTAAACCTACATACTGCAAGTGCAGAGAAACCCCAGAAGAACTTTAGCAAAGCATGATGTAGCCTATATGTGGTACAGAGCATTACTGCAATGTTTGGGGCAAGGGCCTGTGTCAGGTAAGAAGGTTGCAAATATGATACCTAACTGTGTGATAGAACCTTCAGACAAGGTACTCAAAAGTTACATTAGCACACATATAGAAGTTATGGGTTCATCACAACTTCGAGTAAGTTACCGTTGACTGTAGTCAAAGGTAAGGGACAAATCTTTTGGCCCTAGATGGGTTAACCCGCAAGGTGCGGCGCATCGCTAAAATCGACGTTTTATATGCCGCGTAAGGACAACGTCGATATTATAGACGCTTTATTTTCAAATAACACGGTAAAATCAGACCCTCCTCTTAGCTCTGTCTGAGTGACGTCAACAGTCTCACAAACCATTCAGCTCACTCTTGAGCATAAAAGATGCTAGATTTCATTTAATCATAGGTATAAAAATAGCAAAATTGTAAACCTTCTTTCAGTGGGGGGCCGTGGCCAGGAAGGCTTTTGTATCTTGAATTAGAGCAACGGTCGACGTTTTTATTGTTCTTTGTTTATTTTGCAAATTCTTGGAGATAATGGCTTCTTTTGATGATGATGTTGATTCATTATCATCATGCAGTGATTTTGATATCAATAATTACAATGACAGTGATGATACTAATGATGACACCGAAAGTAACAGTAATAACGATGTGCATATTGATGTGGGAAGCTTATGGAATCGGGTATATGCACCTGAAAACCCTTGTTCAGGTACGAAATTTAGTTTTCTGCAGAGACATATAGGACCAATAAACATTCCTAGTAAAAATGCACATCCAATAGAGTACGTGTTGTTATTTATGAATAATGCCATCATCGACAAATTAGTCACTGAAACCAACAGATATGCCAACCAAGTCCTTTTTGAGAAGGAAGAGAAGAGTGGATGACATCACATCCACAGTCACGACATTCCCGATGGAAACCTGTTACTCGAAACAAAATGATTAAGTTTTTGGGTTTGTCCTTGTTGATGGGTCTTATTCCTTTGAAAAATGTAAAGCATTTTTGGAGCACTTCTAGAGAAACTAGAATTCCCTTTTTTTCTGAGACGATGGCAAGGGATGAATACTTGCTCATTAGTAGATTTTTTCATATTAGTGATAATGCGCTAGTCTAACCTAGAGGTCATCCCCAGTTCGATGCTTGGGCCCGTATAAGGCCATTTTTGGATTCATGTAACACTTTGTTCAAGCACCATTATCACCCAAAGCAAACCGTATCTTTAGATGAGAGTATGATAGGTATGCGCAACAGGTGTGTGTACATTCAATATATGCCATATAAGAGGCATTCCAGGTATGGTATTAAATAATTTGAATTATGTGAAGCCAGTACTGGGTATGTTTATCACATAAGACTTATATTCAGGGAGGGATTTTTATGCTAGTGGATCCAAGAAAGGTCTTGCACATACTGTGGTAATGAGTATTATGGAGAAGAGTAATCTGCTGAATAAAGGTTACCATCTTGTAACAGACAATTTTTATACAAAAGTGCCTCTTGCTAATGATTTATTGCTTCATAATACTTCCCTTACCAGAACCATAAGGATAACATCAAAGTTTTTGCCAGCTATATTGAAAAATGAAAAACTGAAGGCAGGTGACACTGTGTAAGTAAGGAAGGGTCAAGTCCTTACCTGTGGCTTCAAAGAAAAACCTTCTTGTAAGCCAGTATATATACTAACAACATTTTCACATGCCGAAAATGTAATACTTAACGAAAAATAATAAATGATTATAACCTAGGAATGGGAGGGGTGGACTTGAGTGACAAGAAATTGTATCATTTTGTTGCTCAAAGACCTACAAGGAGGTAATGGAAGAAAATATTTATGAATATCTATGATATTTTAGTGCTAAATGCACATATTCTTTATAAAAAAAAAACACTGATAAGCCAGTCCAGAGATAAGAATTTATTCGTATGACAGTAGGAGTCCTTTGCCAAGACGAGCAAATTCATACCTATCCAGTGATCCCAGCATCACCTTTCTCACCTTCCAGTAGTCGCCTGTCAAACTTCTCTAATTCCTCACCTGGTCCCTCATCACCTGGATGCAGAACACAGCACTGGTTTGCAAGACTGGATGGGACACTGGTGTCCGGGATGTAATGTAGGCATTCATGAGAATTTTTGGTCCAAAGAAGAAACATATTGATAATGAATAAATAATAAATAAATCTTTGTACCTGATGTAAGTAGAAGAAAAAAATTTGAGTTCATTTGAGTTTTATAACATTTTTATTCGGTGAGTAATATTGGTGTTTACGCTGGCTTGCATATGACAGTAAAATACACATGCATATAAACCCATTTAGCCAACTAATAACTATTGTATATTTTTCATATTTTTTCCAGGTATTTCCTCAGTATATAAGGAGTAATTTTGGAATGAAAAAAATTGGAATTGTGTATGAAAATACTGTACAGCGCCTTCCAAAAATAAAAAGTTGTTTGTGACATTTTTTTTCTTTCCAAAAAACAATAATTTTAAATATAAATTTTTAAAAGTATCTTATATTTTTTTTATAAATTATTCATCTGTGAAAAAACGCGATTTCAACAGTGTATAGTACTAGGTGATAAGTTGAAAAATAGGCGAGAAAATATTGGTTCTATGATATTAGTTGCAAATGCATAATATTGCCATCGTCCTTAAGCGGCATCCCCCCAGCACCTCATGGGTTACGGTGCACAAAATTAGACTACCATAGTATTCTAGGGGTTACAGATTCAAAACAGGAGCCTACATTAGAAATTTCAATAACCTAACCTAACCTATCCTCATTGTATTACTAGGTTTTTTAGTGATCATACATGCACGTAAAAATATTAAAAGGCCAAGTTCCTTCTTCCACAAGTAAAACTTGAGTACAGATTAATGAAGCACCATACTGTATGCCACACAGTACATGCAATTTTCATGTTGCTGAAGTACGTCACTTACAGATTTCAAGAATCCTACTAATATCTTTAAGCAGATATTCAATAACTCCAGAGAGCTGATACTCCTGAATGTATTTCTAACACTGCAATAGCATTGCTGTTATAAAACTAGTTATTTCATTTTCCAATAATTTTAGGTGGGCAGTCATTCAAACACTTGCCTATGCTGAATTTCGTATTTAAACAGCTGTAGTTAATGACTGAATAAATTTGATTATTCATCAGAGCAGGTAATATTGTGTTTTTGTTATACATTAGTACCTCAGGATACGAAATTAATCCGTTCCGAAGCGGCCTTCGTAACCTGATTTTTTCGTATCTTGAACCACATTTAACTGTGATTACCTGTAAATAAAGTTTATTAGTGTACAGGGTACAAGAAATAATATACATACATGTGCGTACATATGTAGTAAAATGTGGAACCTTATCTTTGGAGTGAGGCGGTCTCCGAAAGTGGCGACAGAGGAGGAGAGGACAAATGGCAGAAAACATGAACACTTAACTTTATGAAACACATTAAAAAATGGCAGAAAACATTAACACTAAACTTTACGAAACACATTAATAAATAGCAGAAAACATTAACACTTAACTTTACAAAAAACTTAAAATTAAATTTTTTTTTCTTTTTTTTATTTTAACATTTATTTTTACTTTTTTATTGTTTACGTTTTTTACAAAATTTCTTCACCATTTTCAACTTTCTGTTTTTCGTATGACTTGGATCTTCCTGTTTGCTTACTACTACTAAAGGCCTCTTTAAAAAATAACTATCCAAGGAAGATTGCTTCTGCCTGCTTTTCACAATGTTCCTGAAACGACTCGGGCAAACGTCATCAAACTGCGCAAGCATACGACCTGTATAAGCCTTTTCGGGGTGTCTTTTTCTACAAATGATTGCACTTTATGAAAGCAGCTAGATCATCCTTAATTTCTGCCGTTGTCATAGGGTCCTCCTCCTCCTCGCCGCTGCAAGAGAACTCTTCTTGGACGACGTTATGTTGCATGGCCTCCAACTCCTTCAGGTCATCCGTCATAAGCTCCTCTTGGTGCTCCTCGAGAAGGTCATTGATGTCGTCCTCGTCGACGACCAGCCTCATGGACTTGCCGAGTGCAACTTCTCGTCAAGATCTGATTGCAAAACAGTTTCATGATTGTCAACTGTTTCTGAATCTGCATCAGCTTTGCCCACGTTGAATCCCTCAAATAACGATGCTGCTACAGAGAGGCCGAATGACGCCTTTACGTAGAGCATGATGGAGTAGATGCTGACCAATAGGAAAGCAGGATCTTACAGCAGTGACTAGCATAAGGAACCAATGGGAGAGTGGGAGGATGGTGGCAAGTCTACTCAGTTGACGGCGCGCGAGTTTTGAAATTGTTCTCGGTGGTCAGGGCGAATCTCGGGACTTTGCATTAACACCCTTTCGTAACCTGAATTATTTTCGTATGCAGAGGCAAAAAAATCTTCATATTTGCTTTTGTAACTTGAATTTTTTGTAAGTTGGGACTTTTGTATGTCGAGGTTCCACTGTATAGTAGTTCCCCTTAAAGTTACTGTACCATCAGGAGTGTTTTTCCAAACAGGTCTGCTCAGCTTCAGAACAAAATTACTCGAATTTTCTGATGTACATTAAGAGTAAATGTAAATCATTACTACCCAATGACAAAATAGTGATACTGATGGTGGCTGAAACTCACTCAAAACCATATTTTCATTATAAAGGCAGAACTATTGCCGGTTCAGCCTTTGACAGTATTGAAGCTGCAACAAGTGCATTTGATTTTATGGTCAACAGGTATACTCTATATTCAAATGAGTTGTACAAATTAACACTAAAGGCATAAAAGCTGATTTTCTGCACTGCACACTGAAGAAAGTAATTGTAGGCTTAGAAAAAATAGTTTTCACGGTGTTTTGCATTGTAACATCATAATGCTATCATTAGGAAAGCAATGTCCTATTTTGCCAACACTCCACAACTCTCTATTGTGTATCCCCGCTCATTTCAGAGCAACAAACCCCTTTTTCCGTGTATGTTTCAGTAAATTTGCTAAAATGTAAATAATTTGGAAAACGAAATTCATTATGCACCATTCAGCCCTTTGAAAAACTTCATGATATAGATGTTTACTCTTTGAACATTCATATAAACTGTCTTTAAAAGCGTTATTTCCCTACAACTATAGAAAAACAAAATGTTCATTTAGTTTTACAAATATTCAACGAGTATCTCATTCAAGCTTTACTAACTCTTGGAAAAAATCACAGTGCCTTTTCATTCAGGATGCAGAATATCAAAATTTTACATTTGGTGGGCAATCATGAATGTCAACGTTCAAAGGTCAAGGGTTAAATAATAAATATGCTACTCAATAAGTAATGAAAATTATAGTACAGAAAAACATAGAAAAATTAATATGGGTTTCTACTAGAGTTTTATTGAACAATTGTTGTTCCCAAGAAAATTAACTATATTGTAGCCTACAAAATCTTGACTAAATGTAACTACCAAATAATGGCTGTATGTAAGAAAATTATTTTACTCACATATGGTAGAATGAACCATGGTTCATTTTGTGATTGTAACTAAATAAATTGTTTTTGTTCAGTATTTTATATTAATCTTATAACTTGTGTTTCGAGTAAGTATTATTTGGTGTACACTAATTGGTGTAAGCAAGAAAAATAAGGAAATTAATAACTGGCAAACCAAAAAATGGTCGATTTTGGTGAGGTTTTGTTTAAATTTCTTTCGTCTGGCAGCGTAGTCAGTGCTAGCAGCTCGGACCATCCTTGCTTACGTCACAAAACATCGAACAGGCCTTGTCTCTCGGTGGTCTTGCTTATAGACGACCATGCGGTCTGAACTTTTAAATATGGCAGCTAGGCACCCTCCATCGGCTGCACAGCATGCCCTTGGGCGGGATTTCTATTTCAGCAGGCGAATCTGCAAACACAAGGCATTAACAGTCAAATGAACAAAAGGAGATTAAAGGATTAAATCCTTAAAGGAAGTGGTTTGTGAGAGAGATAGGCCAATTTGCCTGTATCTTTATTATAAATGAAAATAAAAGGTGAGTTTTTTTCTGGGTTTCCTAATATTACGTTTACTTGAAGAGATGGCGTAAATTGATGGACACTCATTACAATATATATATGTATATGTATATAATGTATATGTAAATAAATAAAGGTGATGCCACGGAGGAAAATGGAAACGCGAGAAAGCCAAGATCTTTCAGTCTAACACGAGCCTTTACTTAGGCGCACAACTGATCATAACAGAGCAAAAACATTGGACAAAAGTTATTTTGAAAGAATATTTCCAATTATCATTTACCGATTCAGGGAACGTTTAAGGAAAAGAAAAATACAACAGATCCATGAAAAGGAAAAACGCACCAGTGTAGAGTAGATGTACCTTCAATTGTGGTTCCCATTGATATAGTGGGATAAAAGTTACAAAAGAAGGAAGGATTTATATGACCTCATAATGATACCTTAAAGACACAATAAAAGAAGCATTAACAAATCTTAAAAACACTCAAAAATCACTTATGACTCCGAGTAAAAAATATGGACCACTTTAGTGGTGGATTTCCGCAATCTGCGTGCGGGTGAGGGCAGGAAATGATCACCCAGAGCCCTACCCCCACCTGTATATGCAAGAGGTAGTTTACACCTGAGAGGTAATGTCTGGAATATAAAGTAGACCGTCCTCACCCTGAATTCATACTGTTGTCGATGGATTAAGTTTGAAATTGTAGCAGTACAAGCTCTTGCTCTGCTGTATCCAGGAGTTCACGTGAAAGAAACACCTTTACCAGTAAGGAGAGTAAAAGATCTCAACGTGTAAGGGGTTCGAATCCTAGGCGAGAACGGAGCGATTTAGATAATCTCTGTTACACATTGTGCTTAGGTTGACCCCCTACATGGCTGGTGCAAAGGAGAGATGGTCAAATAATGACACGGGGATTATTGGTAATCAGTCTAAATATACAAGGGATTACCATAGGTTTAAAAGGTGTTCTCAACAGAGTAACACCAACCAACTCCATAATGGATGGAACCACGCAAGTCGATCAAATACAAAGCAGGCGTAAGGTACAGGCCAATCCAAATTTCTTGCTTTAACAATTAGCTTTTTAGGAAGTAAATTCATAGATGAACCTACGCACGTATCAACAAAGGTATAATACATCTAATTCACCAACGCGATTATATTCTACAGTAAATATCTGAACTTCGGCAAAGTAATATATTTTTACAGTGTACACTCTGAAAAGCATATAACCCCATGAATCCATCTTTAATACAAAAAACAGCAGTCGAAGCTGACCTCACGAAGACAAAACTACATCACTGGCTGATACCAACATCGCCGAGTTGGGTCGAAAGGTAGGAATGTGGCCTCAATGACCCCACGATTATTTCAAGATTTCACTGCGCGAATTCTACAGGGTGCAATAGACCTGGTGGATTTCTTTTCTAATCTTCAACATACTTATTCGTTATTTCAGCCCCACCCCCTTTTCGATTTTTCGACCATGTTTTTATTGTAGAGGTTGAAGGAGGGGTTATTCCCCTCTTTAGGTTGCCGTTACTGACAGAGAAGAGGTTCGGAGGGATTATATTTTCCCCTTCCGGTTGTTGTTGTTGTTGTAAAGGGTTCTTGGATATGATAATATGTTCTCCTTTTGTTTCCCCGGAGCTGATGTTGTTGCAGAAGGGGACAATGAATATAATATAGAATTTTGGTCAAAGGACGCCTAAGCGCTGGGACCTGTGTGGTCATTCAGCGCTGAAAGGGAACTGAGAAGTAAAACAAAAAGGTTTTTAAATGCAACAGGAGGAAAACCTAGCAGCTGCCACCATGAAACAGTTGTTAGGAGAGGATGGAAAGTAAGAAGGAAGAAAGAGAACATGAACGGAGGTACAGTAAAAGCAATGAAAGTGGTTGTAGCTAGTGGCCGAAGGAACGCTGCAAAGAACCTTATGTAAGGCCTACTGCGGTGCACTGACAGCAGTGACCCCCTGCGGAGAGAAAGGAGCAAAAAAACAAATATCCTACCTTCTTTGGCTGCCACAGTTACAAAAAGAAGGGTATACATCCCTCTTCATCCAGCCTCCCAACCACTGATTACCGTCGTTACTCTGGGAGCAGTAATCAGCCTTCAGTCGCAACTGCTGTTGTCGGTAGGGAAGAAGATATCTCCCCACTTACCAGGTGCAGATTAAGCGAGAGGTAAGAAGGGAAGGTGAGAAGGTCACAATGGTTTGCCTATGGGCTGGAACTATCAACGTATGATAGGGTCTTTAACACCCTCGTAACCATACTAAATATGTGACCCCTTCACCTCAATTACCTGATAATCGCGGTGCTGAATCCAACGCGTTTTTCATCTGAAAGACAAATCACGCTTTTGGTAATTGCAAAGTTACTTGGCCCCCCTACCTGTCGCGAAAAGATTGCATACGGGGAAAATCCCCCATTATTATAAATCATACTTGTCTGCAACAATTCTTATTAAAAGTCGACTTAAATTGCTTTATCAAAAATTGCTGTTATGCAGACATCAACACAATAAAAGAGAGACGATAACTAAGTCTGTGAGAGAGAAAGGGACTTGGGGGGAACATAATGGAAAGAAAGTTACAATCATCAAAAATATTAGAGGACCTTCAAACCGAACATTTAGAGAAAGTAATCTCCTAGGCTGTTCTCTTTTTATATTCAATACTTATCGAACGGTACTTTGGAGGATTAATATACAATTCCCTACAATCAATACACATCCAATATAATTCTAGGAGCTATCTGGCAACTCATGAAATGGGTGATCATAATTAACTTACTGCTTTATTTATAGATAACTTTGATAAAAAGAATATTCAACGAAAGCATTAATAACATTCATACTTGAATTATATCTAAACGCTTCCATTATTCATCTTGGTTTGTGTCAAGAAGACGGCTCTCAAGTTAATTCATCTCCTTATCCAACGGCAGGTGCGAAACTAAGTCGGAAGGGAAATAATCATACATAAATTCTGCATGGCAACTAAAACGAAGAAAGAGAAAAGAAGTCTGTTGAGAAATTGATGCACGAACGCTAAACTGGAGAAAGAAAGTACATTTGGAAGTTTTTTTTGAGATTTGATCCGATACTGATACAGCGTGTGGAAGGTTCCGGAATGAAAGAAATTTTTTGAAGATAATGATGGCGAGAGAGAGAGAGAGAGAGAGAGAGAGATTCTACTTCCTTGAATCGAGTGGCTGGTTCAGTTATAGAACGTTGCAATCTGCCCAAAAGGACGAGTTGATATTGTTGGAGTCTATTTTAATAAATACAGATGTACCAAAACTAAATACCCAATCCTCGTCCATCAAATTGTTTATAGCCTAATTGCCTGATTGTTTACTTTACCACGTCGTTATCTCCGTACTTGTATCTTCATACGTTTTATTTTCCCCCGCTTATCCCTTTCAACCTTTCCCTATTTTGAGAACATTTTTTTAATATTAAGCTTTTCTTTCTTTGCTTCTTTTCTCTTTCCTTCTTGCCTTGGTAGTAGGTATTTCTATTAGTCTTCCTTGTGTTTTTACGTTAACTGTATAAATATTGTTTTTTATTTAAGGATTTTTATACAGTTTGTGGTGGCATATAAGTGACTTATTTTATATTGTATTTATAATAAATGATTAATCTTGTGATATATATATATATATATATATATATATATATATATATATATATATATATATATATATATGTATAATCATAAAATCGTCGAGAGCGGGAAAATCCTTTTTATAAATCTACTGATATTGTTTTCATTCTTTCAAATAAGGTGTAAAGTAGATTAAAAATTGGCGCACAGAGAGAGAGAGAGAGAGAGAGAGAGAGAGAGAGAGAGAGAGAGAGAGATATTTTAGGTTTATGAAAACTTACTCCTGTTTAAAGCCAAGCACTGGGGCGCTTTTGACCATTCAGCGCTTAAGACAGTGAACAGAGGAAGTTGGAGTGGTTGCGTTGCAAGAGAGAGGAGAGATAGAGATCCAGAAAAGAAAGGAAATGAAGAAAGAGGATGTAAAGATTAAACCGGAAGAAACCCCCCACACTGCCCTGACAAGTAATACTAAAAAGTAATATTTACGAGACGTTATCGGCAATTCTGAGGAAAATTAGCAGAATGGTGGTAAAGTAAAAGGCTTAAAAGTTAATGCAGCTAGGAGCCGATGGTAGACTGTAAATAACATTTTGTAATGCCTACAGTGCACCAACAGAGGCGCACTAATGGCATTAACCCGCTACGGCTAGAGAAATAAGACAAACCACTAACCATTATTATTTATTTTGTTAGTGGGTAATTTTGTATGCAATCGAAAGTAAAAAAGTCAAGCACGCTATGACATTTAACACCCCGTTTACCAGGGGATAAATCAGTTGCAGATATATATATATATGTGTGTGTGTGTGTGTGTGTGTATGTGCATGTATGTATGTATGTACATAAACAAAATACCTCAAGGGAGAAATAAAAAACGGCTGTAAATCCTAGCGCGTTGGTTTTATTGCTAAGCCATCTTCAGAAAACCGATACAAATTGGTAGAAATTTAACATAAACGCTAGCAAGAAATACGAACATACAGACGGTTGGAAACCACGTTCTTCCACCTGACAGGAGTCGCACCCTCATAAGACAGGTCAACTTTTTCAAATGCCATTATTCTGAGGGGGATCCCGATTCCCTTTTTCCCGTCTCTAAACTACTTTCCTTAAAATTTACACCGCTTGCATATTTCTTCTTAAATTGATGGATCACTTTTATACATGCCTTCACCGGCAGTCATGTTGTAAGAGAAACTTTCTTTAATAAAACTAGACTGAAAACAATATGTGAAAGAGTGTACTTATACCATAAACTGGAAATATGCCAAAGAAATGATATATTCTAAGGAAAATAAAAGACAAAATCATAAAACTACATACAGTCATAAAAAATTGTAAAGAACTCCTACCACTAACCAAGTATTAAAGGGTGCCTGAACTCCCTGTAATCCAACAATTTTAAGTATTTTGAATTCAAGTACAAATTTTGCTAGATTTTCTATCTTATGTTAGCAAGACGTTTCTTCGTATTTTAGGTCGAATTTCTGGATCAAGAGCAGGTCAACACATCGATTCTTTATCCCTACCTCCTACAAGTAACTACTCTCAAATTATATATATACACACACACACGCGCTCGCGTTCAAAATAACAAAACGTTCTATTTTCAATAACTGCATCGTCATGGTTCTAGACGTTATTTGTTTTAGAAAAAAGTTTTACGCACGAAAATTTCGAAATACAAGAGATAAAAATATATCCTAAATGATACAGTTATCAATATTTCAACTGTGTGAGCAAGATATATATTCAAGTTAATTGAATTATTTCCTTTTTTATTTACTTAGTCATAATCTGAAAGTTTGTGTATAAGACATAAATAGCCAAAGTAATGATGTAGGAGATACCGTTTCAAGAAGATTGATCGTCGGAAATGGAGCAATCTAAAATCATGGCATTTTCATTTTCGCTAAATCCAATACACGAAAAACAACTGGGATTGAAAATGACCCTTGCCTACGCTAACAGTGAATATGAGAAATATGACATGAAGAAATAGTGTAACACTTTCGAGCATGCAAGCACCACAGAACTATTTCAATCCTTTGTAAATCATCCACCTTCATAATGCGATGAAAACCTTTTACGGAGTTGTAATTTAATAATGGTTTTAATTTTAATGTACTTGTTCTACCTTATTCAGTTTGTCCTCGTACTTGGGATTGAAACCTTTAAGCATTCAAGTCATTTTCGGAAACAATGCTCTCAAAAATATGTTAACTAAGAATGACTCTAGTAAATGGATATAATAGTTATTTAATTCCGAACAATGATGGCAACAAATTTATCGGACAAAGTGGCAAGGAACTGGCAAGACTACTGATACAACATAATGTACAAACAGGAATCAAATGCTAGTAATTTTTAAATATGTGAAATAGCGTAATCATATCATAACTAGAAAGATGCCAGAGAAATAAGATATTCTAAGGGCACTGCAAAACACGATATCACACAATCAGGTATTTTAAATAAAAATGGTAAAGAACTTTACACTACTCCGTGTATGTCCAGACCGCGTAAATAACTTCAAATTTAACATTCTCAAACATTTACCATTCACGTAGAATGCGTGCTGGTCTTGCTTTTAACATTTTTGATTCACTTGGCGCAGAAAGTTTGTATATAACGTGAGTTAGTCAACACATCTTTTCTTTTGTTAGACCTCTGATGTAAAGTGACTCTGACTAAATGGTCACTGTCTATCGTCGTTTCTAAACCAGTCAGAGGTTCGAATCCCACTGGTGACGATGAACTTATCAATTATAATTCCCTTGTGTGCCAATTACTTTCGAGGTATAGTGATTAGGATAGCAATTAATTAATATATATATATATATATATATATATATATATATATATATATATATATATATATATATTATATATATATATATATAGTGAGTTAGGATACAGAATAATATATATATATATATATATATATATTATATATATATATATATATATATATATATTAATTCTGTATCCTAATCACTATACCTCGAAAGTAATTGGCACACAAGGGAAATTATAATTGATAAGTTAATCGTCACCAGTGGGATTCGAACCTCTGACTGGTTTTAGAAACGACGATAGACAGTGACCATTTAGTCAGAGTCACTTTACATCAGAGGTCTAACAAAAGAAAAGATGTGTTGACTAAACTCACGTTTACATACACACTTTCTGCGCCAAGTGAATCAAAAATGTTAAAAGCAAGACCAGCACGCATTCTACGTGAATGGTAAATGTTTGAGAATGTTAAATTTGAAGTTATTTACGCGGTCTGGACATACACGGAGTAGTGTAAAGTTCTTTACCATTTTTATTTTAAAATAACCTGATTGTGTGATATCGTGTTTTGCAGTGCCCTTAGAATATCTTATTTCTCTGGCATCTTTTCTAGTTATGATATGATTACGCTATTTCACATATTTAAAAATTACTAGCATTTGATCCTCTGTTTGGTTACATTATGTCATTGTATCAGTAGTCTTGCCAGTTCCTTGCCACTTTGTCCGATAAATTTGTTGCCATCATTGTTCGGAATTAAATAACTATTATATCCATTTACTAGAGTCATTCTTAGTTAACATATTTTTGAGAGCATTGTTTCCGAAAATGACTTGAATGCTTAAAGGTTTCAATCCCAAGTACGAGGACAAACTGAATAAGGTAGAACAAGTACATTAAAATTAAAACCATTATTAAATTACAAAATCCGTAAAGGTTTTCATCGCATTATGAAGGTGGATGATTTACAAAGGATGAAATAGTTCTGTGGTGCTTGCATGCTCGAAAGTGTTACCTATTTCTTCATGTCATATTTCTCATATTCACTGTTAGCGTAGGCAAGGGTCATTTTCAATCCCAGTTGTTTTTCGTGTATTGGATTTAGCGAAAATGAAAATGCCATGATTTTAGATTGCTCCATTTCCGACGATCAATTCTTGAAACGGTATCTCCTACATCATTACTTGGCTATTTATGTCTTATACACAAACTTTCAGATTATGACTAAGTAAATAAAAAAGGAAATAATTCAATTAACTTGAATATATATCTTGCTCACACAGTTGAAATATTGATAACTGTATCATTTAGGATATATTTTTATCTCTTGTATTTCGAAATTTTCGTGCGTAAAACTTTTTTCTAAAACAAATAACGTCTAGAACCATGACGATGCAGTTATTGAAAATAGAACGTTTTGTTATTTTGAACGCGAGCGCGTGTGTGTGTGTATATATATAATTTGAGAGTAGTTACTTGTAGGAGGTAGGGATAAAGAATCGATGTGTTGACCTGCTCTTGATCCAGAAATTCGACCTAAAATACGAAGAAAACGTCTTGCTAACATAAGATATATATATATATATATATATATATATATATATATATATATATATATATATATATATATATATATAAATATAAATAATACAAATAAAATAATAGAAAGTTTTAAATTTTATAAACTGGTTTTTTGACACAGTTTTAGACGTTATTTGACCGTATTGTAAACATAATACTATGGAAAAATATGAAACATTAAATAATCTCTAAACTTAAATTACGTATTCTATATTTCCTTACCGTTATAGTTACCAATATTGGAATTGTGTGAACAAGAAACTATACAAATTGCTTAAGAGTACTTCTTTTGCATTAACTTCTTAATAATTTGTAAGTTGGGTATACGCCAAAATAATTAATATTATCATATTTGAACTTACATTAGGTTTCTACAGAATGCTATACGGTGCTACACGAAAAACAATTGGGATTAAGAGTGACTCTTCAAAACACTAATAGTGAAAATAAGAAATATGACAAGTGGACATCTTTCGAAAATTTAGGCATGTAAGCATCATGAATTAGTTCAACCCTCTTTACAGCCAGAATTTTTCCTCTATGTTAACTTGGGCGCAGCTTTTAGAGTTCCTCGATATTTAAACCCATGGAGACGAAACGGTGGGTTCTCTCTCTCTCTCTCTCTCTCTCTCTCTCTCTCTCTCTCTCTCTCTCTCTCCACACACACACACACACACACACACACATATATATATATAATATATATATATATATATATATATATATATATATATATATATATATATGTATATGTATGTATGCATATATATATAACGAAATTTACTGTTCAGGAGCAAGCAAAATCGGCCGGACAGTAGCTTAAATTCATTAACACATTCTAAACATGATTAGGCTCTGTCTGACAACCCAATTCCGCTCAAAAATAATAATCGCATCTCGTTAGTGGTATCAGCAGAGACGCTCCTAAACGAATAAGTTAAGTATATCTTGGTTTAACCAAACCACTGACCTCTCCTAAGGCTGGCCTGAAGGATTACGTATTTTTACGAGGCGAGGAACCAACTGGTTACCTATACTCTGTTTTTTTTTCCATCTGTCCATCCGCCTGTGGTGTTTGCGCATGGTAACACTGCACCCCGGGCTTTAAATAATATCCTATTTCGAATATTAACGGTGTAATTCGCATACAGTAAATTATTAAAACACTTTCCAGTTGCAAATGTACACCCAGATATCCTTTTATTTACCTAAAACTTAGACATAGCGTAACTATTTAAAGCCCGGGACACAGTGTTACCATGCCAAAACACCACAGGCGGATGGACCTACATCTTATTGTGGGATCAGAACCACATTATATCGATAAATTAATTTCTAATCACCAGAAACAAATTACTGTGATTCCTTGTAGGCAGAGTGGGGTTATCGAATCAGGGACTACCGAATGGGTTGGCGAGCACGTAAACCACTCGTCCAACGAGGAAAAATAAAAGAATAAAGTAATGTGCAATGCGTCTGAACAACTTCAAGCATTTAAGTGAGATAATATTATGCCTTTCTCAGCTGAAAAAAAAAAATCAACTTTCCTTAAACGGAAAATAGCAACATACAAAGCTCTCCCGATTACAAAACACATGATTAAAACGCTCTTAACCAAGACAAAAAGGAAATACTACAACGCTCTCTACTAGAAAAGAGCAGCTGCCAAAGAGCAGCATCACAATATAAACAACTACGAAAAACCGCATCGTTCGAACATTCAAAGCTGGAAAAATGAAACTTCGGTGTTCATCACTCTTGAGGGAAGAGCAGTTGTGACTGCGAAACTCTATGTGGACCAAACTGGGCACATCCCTTACCTTCGGGTAAACACTCCTTTAAGGTGAACACACTCACACACGTACGTACCTGCCAAATGAAAGATAATACATAGGATCATCGGAAACATGTTCGAGACATTCAAAACAAAACACGGAAGAAATTATACAAGCACACATTATATGTATAATATATATATGAATATATATATGAATAACTTGATCACGAAGTATATAAAACGTGATGCTATGTATAAATAAAGGTTTTTCCCCAAGTACTTTCGGTCCTGTTCGGACCCTTTACTAAGGGTCCGAACAGGACCGAAAGTACTCGGCTATCTCGCTTTTCATTTTTTCCTTCGTGGCAAAAACCTTTATTTATACATATATAAATACATATATATATATATATATTATATATATATATATATATATATATATATATATATATATATATAGTATATATTCTCTATACAGAATCTACTGGTCACTTTTTATCAGATATATTTGTAATTCTAATAACCACAATGCCCTCTCAACTTCTCGAATTCGAGAAATTAAGTGGGCATTGTATATGTGATGCCTGAAGCAGTATACTCATTTTTTATATGTGATGCCTGAAGCAGTATACTCATTTTTTATATGTGATTCCTGAAGCATTATACTCCTTTTTTATGTGATGCCTGAAGCAGTATACTCATTTTTTACGTGTGATTCCTGACGCAGTATACTAATTTTTTTTAAACAAGAAGCCGAGTTAATACCATAAAGATATTTTAAATGCTGAAAACACCGCATACAAAATACGAAACCAACTTTGTCAATACAACCGAAGAAGGCAGAAAGAAGATAGATGACATTGAAGAGAAAATCGACTTGATTCTTGACAGCATAAGGTACAGAAATTAGCAACAGTATATATAAAAAAAGCAATTGCTTGCAGGTAAAAACGACTTTAGAAAATAAACAGCCGAGAGTCGAAGTAAAATACACAAACCAATCCCCAAACCTTCGCATGTCCACTTTTTCGTTTGACTAACATTTTCCCACAGTTCATTCGTGACGGAGACAAGCTATCCTGAGAAACAGATTTGCTGATTTAATATATGAAAAGGCCGGCAGAATGCGCAAGCTACTACCTTTAACTAGCCCTAAACTGAAAAAGGGAAAAGAGCGAAGGTATTTAACACCTGAAAAAATTATGTGATAAACAAATTCTTACAAAGCGTGAAATATTTATGTAAAGTGCAAATCAAAAGATTGGGGGATATGAATAGCGTGACAGGAGAGGGGAATGAAATATTCAATTCCCCCAAAAACGGCACATTAAGTTGTTGATTACTCACCGAAACAACGATGGTTTCATCCAAGATCTTTAAACTTTGGTTTATCTACATCCCCCTCCTCTGCCTTTCATAAGGCAAGGGAAAAACAATTGGCATGGAAAAGGGTACGGCCTATAAATAACGAGCATCTGTTAAACGGTTTTATCTCTGAGGCATAAGTATTAACTCGTCTGGGCTTCTACCCTTCTGTTTTTTTTTTAATAATATGAAAATACAGATTAATGGAGACTTATCACTTTCGTTATTTACCTTTTTCTGTCACCCACACAACGAGCTGTGACCCACACTATCAACTAACAACTAGGTACTGTTAAGGTAACTCGGTTGGCAGAAGCGAGCATGCAAGTCTTTACAAGTAAGGCGATCATGCCAACTATTTATTCCTTAACTTGGTCAGTTCGGGGATCGGGTTCCTACGTCGTTAGATAAAAGTGCTACCAGTTGCACACGAAGACGACGAATATAATAAAGCCTTACCATTCCATTTCCTTGGGTCAGGTAAATTCTACTGAAATGCAAAGAAAATACATCCTCATAAGTCCGGACATTAAAAGACACAAAATGAATTGCTATCGGGGTAAAGTGAAGTGTCCCTCTGGTCTGATCTTCATAAAATATCAAGAGAGAGTAAACTGAGCATTACTTAAAAATAACGGTTCTATACCAGGAGACATCGGCAGTCAGCCTTTAATTTCCGTCAAATAACGTCCTTGACAGGCGACTTCCAGAATTGTACATCCCTGAAAATCATTCTCTCCTATGGACTAGCAGTCTGTCCAAAAAGTATGTGCAGAGAATAAAAATAACGCCTGAAGGCATTTCTTATGAAAGTCAAAGATGTCAATATTATATATATATATATATATATATATATATATATATATATATATATATATATATATAAATATGTTATGTATGTATGTATGTATGTATGTATGTATGTATAATCTCTTTCTTACGTGACAGATAAGAATGCTTAAACTAAACTTGGAAGAGTGATGGATAAGTAACATTTTCTTTTTAATGACGAAGAAACAAAGCAATCAGAGAGAAGAAAAAGAGATTTCTCTGTCGCAATAATTCTGAGGATGATGAACACTATTCCCTCATCTGTTCCCTGCCCTCAAGGGGATGTACAGGACCTCAATGAACCCACGATTTTTTTTTCCGGCAAACGTCAGTTACCGTAATTACCATCAACTGTGCACAGTCCACTTCCAAAACTATGCACCTTCTTCCCTATGCATTGCCTCCAAAGGATATTAACAATACAATTCAATGCAAGGCTTTATTAATGAGTTTTCTATGCCCTTCTCACTCCGGATGCAACCTAAAACAGTCGAGTAACTACCAGGGATCAGGATTCATTGCTTAACTGAACAGAGGCAGACTGCCCTTTACAGGAAATGGCCTTACGTCACCCTGGCCACCTATGGGATCGATCTTTGAATTCAAACAGGTGTGGTTGATAAACGTATGAATACGAGAATTATATGTAAGCATGTGTGTATGTATGTATATGTATATAGTGTGTATATATATATATATATCATTATATATATATATATATATATATATATATATATATATATATATATATATAGTGTGTGTGTGTGTGTGTGTGTGTGTGTGTGTGTGTGTGTGTATTTCTAAATGTCAGCGATTAGCAAAAATGTTGAATCTAAAATTTAAATTTAGAGCATAATTTCTTAGAGAAAGAGCACCTCTTTACCAGTACACAATAAAAAAAATAAGTGAATTATGTAATAAAAAAACAAGTTTAATAATAATAATAAAAAAAAAAGAATCATGAGAGTCTAAACTCTCCTATAAACAAAACAAAAAAGTTCAAAATCCAAATTACGTTATAAACGGCGCAAGATGCTGTTCGTTAACACCAAAACTAGAAGCAAAAGCTGAGTGTAGCAATTTTACTATAACATCCCGCGGGCTGCCAATAACCTTCTACCGAGAACTCCAAGCAATGCTACTTTTACTCTACTAGGCGTTTTTGCTGGCTGCCCGAATTCAGAAGCCCAGACGATCCTCTTAACCCCATAAAGAACAAAGCCGCCACCGCAGTAGATAGGAAATGAAGCTGAGCATATCAGTGCAACATTTACGCAAAGAGAAAACGATAGATACAAAGATGCATGAACGATGGAAGGAGAAAAAAACAATCCAAAAGTAGGACTAAGATAAAATAGCAAAAAAGAGGGAAGGAAATGGAAAAATATTTTAGTAAATAATAGGAATAAACAAATCGAGGATTTACACATGTACAAAAGAAAAATTTATACCGACCCTAAGAAAGATAAGAACACTGGCTAGAGGCTTAATATTAAACTTTACTAGTTAATAATTATAACGAAAATAAAGTCTAAATTGCGAGTGGAGAAATTAATAAAATGGTAAGAGAGACTCACAAGAAATAAAAAAAAATCAATGGACTAATGAATTGACAGTTGTTAAAAATTTACAGAAAAAATAAAAAAGACAAACCCAGGCATAAGTCAGATCTAATAATAAAAATAAAAAATTAAAAGTGGAAAAAATTAAGAAATAAATATGTACAACGAATATCTGCCCTAACAATCGACAGAAAAGGTGCTTATGAAAACCCTAATGGAGGATATATCAAAATCACAGAAGGAACAATACTTCAGGATAGAAAATGAAGATTGGTTTATAATCAATATGATCAATATAGAATCAATATAAAAATACACAGGGGAAATTAATAAATATTTACAATAAAAACAATCATTTCAATTATATTCTTGAAAAGATTTAAAAGAAATAAAAGACGACGAGAGAAACGTGAAAAACATACTAAGCTAGGCCAGATGTGTAGAGGTAGGTAGTAAATGGCGGTGGCATATGAGAGAGAGAGAGAGAGAGAGAGATGGGGTAGTGGCAGCAATGCTATTGATCAGGGTCAGCTGGAAGGATGGCCTCCTCCTCCTCCTCCTCATCCACTCTCTCGTCCCGCTGTTGCTGCTGCTGCTGCTGCTCCTCTTCCTCCTCCTCCTCTTACTCCCATTCCTTCCCCTCTCAACAGGAGGAGGAGGAGGATATATGGGACGGGGAGGAGACACACAAGGTTACCTATCCACTGTCATCACCTGAATAAAAAAAAAAAAATAATAATAATAAAAAGTTTCCTATATAAAAAGTGAACTACGAAAAGTTACCAAATACCAAAGCTCTTACTTACACTTCCTCTTCTCCCTTTCCCTCCCATGGAGGAAGGGTTACGAGAAAGGGTCGAGGAGGGGAGGGGGAGGGGAAGGGGGGAGGGTGCGGGTGTGAACAAAGCTATTTACTACTGTCATCACTCCGGGTCCTCAAAACGTTTAAAAAAGTTAGATACATAACTAAAGAAAAACATGAAAGGTAACCTTTCTTCCGTGGCGGTGGGGGGTGAGGGAGAAAAGAACGACGGTACTTGACTATTGTTACCACTACAAGTCCAAAACGTTTAAAAAGAAAAGAAAAACAGCTACGTAAAGTGAAGTAGCCCGAAAACGGCGAATACTTGACGACCAAATAAGATGGAGAATAAGAGAGAGAGAGAGAGAGAGAGAGAGAGAGAGGAGAGAGAGAGAGAGGAGGAAAAAAAAAGGTCATGGGATGAAGAAGTAAGTTCCAAAATTCTTCGGAACCACCGCCTGATAGGATGCAACGCAGAGGACCCCGGGGAACATTACGTTCAACGTGCAACCATTAAGTTTGTATGGGAAGCGTGAAGAGCGCCTCCCACACAATACAGGTCCTGATGCAACAGAGGGATAGAGTACTACTGCAATCTGGCAACTAACTGCTTACGCCACAAGTTAGCAATACCAGGCGTATAAGCTGAGTGTGAAAGATACCGTAAACAAAGTTTATATATATATATATATATATATATATATACTATATATATATATATATATATATATATATATATATATATAAAACCTCCAGGGGATGTCCATGATACAACGATTAAAACACAATCAATTTATTCTAAGAAACGTTTCGCACATGAAATTCTCTGTGCATCATCAGTCTGTGAAAGATAAAGACACATTTATAATAAACAAACAATAAAAGTGTAAACAGGAATTCACCTATATTAAAAAAATAGTCTTAAAAATTACATAAAAGAACAAAGTAAAATGAAAAAACAGGTTAAAAGAGACTGCTTATACACCAACCGTTCATTGTGAGGAGAGAAGATGGAATGAACTACGACAAGTTAAAAGTAACGACTTCAACTATGCCAAGGTACAGAGTTGCTGAGGACGTGTTACTGTTAAGAGAGGGGAACAAGCCTCTTGATATATAAAGACTCAAGGGTGGTTAAATGGTCAGGATGTTTGACATGGTCTATTATGGAAAACTGTTCTTTTTGTATTTCAATTTTGCAATTAAAAGCATGATTTCTGATGTTTTAATTGCAAAATTGAAATACAAAAAGAACAGTTTTCCATAATAGACCATGTCAAACATCCTGCCCATTTAACCACCCTTGAGTCTTTATATATCAAGAGGCTTGTTCCCTCTCTTAACAGTAACACGTCCTCAGCAACTCTGTACCTGGCATAGTTGAAGTCGTTACTTTTAACTTGTCGTAGTCATTCCATCTTCAATCCACAATGAACGGTTGGTGTATAAGCAGTCTCTTTTTAACCTGTTTTTTCATTTTACTTTGTCTTTTTATGTAATTTTAAGACTATTTTTGTAATATGTGAATTCCTGTTTACACTTTTATTGTTGTATTTTATGTGTCTTTATCTTTCACAGACTGATGATGCACAGAGAATTTCATGTGCGAAACGTTTCTTAGAATAAATTGATGTTTTAATCGTTGTATCATGGACATCCCCTGGAGGTTTATATGTGTATTCACTGACTGCTATATATATATATATATATATATATATATATAGATATAATATATATATATAAACGTCCATGTGGGTGTTGGCTTCAAAACCACACTGACCACTTAAAACCTCTTGATTCACCCTACTTTTTTCTGGGAATAGCTGAAAAAAAAGACATCCTCAAACACGCATATTGTAGGTCATTTAATTCAATAAAATAAAATATACAAAAATGTGAAAAAACTGATACATTCTTATGAGCAATAAACAGGAAACTGGTGTTTTGAAATCTTATCTATCCATTCGATAGCATATACACCTGATTGGATTTAAACGTCATGAAATATCCCAAAATCTTCATTTTTCTGACCTTAACATATGGACCATAAAAAGA